>NC_066583.1:642599000-642764000 GCF_024323335.1 Lathyrus oleraceus
TCAGGCCAATAATCAAAGACCCATAACACCTCAAGGAAACCGTGGGAGACCTCGAAGGCAGGCGAATGCATCGGGATGTGGAACTAGGGGATGTTTCGATCGGGATGATCATTGATTTTCTATTCAATTGTTATGTATTTCATTTTTATGAAATAATATTATAAATTAGTATCAATTTTCTTTTTTATTTAATTTTTTTTAATTAAAATTATTAGAATTAAAAAAAATATAAAATAAAGGAGTAGCCACTGTATGTGGCGCATGCTCCTAGTGGATGCATGCATGCGCCACTTGTAGTGGCATCATATACATGCAGTCGCCACTCTCTATGGCGTCTATGTACAACATTTTAATGCATGCACCAACCCTTGTGGCTACTTGTAGCGGTAAATTTTTTAAGATTAAGTTATTGATTAACTTAACTCGTAAAGCAAGAGTCACCACCGCGCTTTTATTATTTCCAAAAGAAAAGGAAAAAAGTACGAACAAAATCCAAGGAAGTTTTTAAAACAAAACTAATAAAAAGAGATAAGGGTTTGGGGATTGGTTATGCAAAGGGAAGATACTAACACCCTAAACATCTATGGTACTCCATGGGAACCTCTTTGAAAATATGTACATTTTAGTTTAAAAAGGTGTTGTTTGCAAAAGATTGGAGAGATGGGAAAAAAAATATTTTTTCAATTTTTTTTTGTGTTTGCCAAGACTTTTGGAGTCTCATGCCTACGTACCAACAAAGTGCAATGGAGGATCGAAACCTCGTAGTTCGTGGTAAAAATAACAAAAATGTTTGTTTTGATTCATTTTTAATGAAAAGACACTTTGTCATTTTAAGGAGAATACTCAACTAGCCACCCACAAGTATGGGAACTTTGCATCATCGTGAGAAAAGCTCTAACTTGGATAAAGATCAACAAGTATACCACTAGCTCTCTTAGATGGAAAAGATTTATCATCAATGCTATGGGGATAGGAAAATTATATCTCAATTATGGAAATGGCTCATGTCTAAACTTTGAGAATTTTTTTTAAAAAGAAAAGTGCACAAAGGGCACAAAATGATTTGAATGAGTTATGCATTTTTTTAAGTCTTTTAAAATTGGTCTCACTATGCTTAAGATGGATTAGCATTTATTAAGAAAAGTTTTTGAAAAATCACTTGTCAAGGATTATTGAGAAAATGGTTCAAGTTTAAACACAGGAAGATTTTGAAAAAAGAGAGAAGATTTTGAAAATTAAAGAAGGAGAGAAGAAGATGAGACTATCCTAAAGCATGAAGTAAAAGCTAGTGAGGAAAGATCTAACCAAGAGATAACAAGCTTTATGACATAAGTCAAGCAATAATTCCCTCCTTTGGATTAAGCCTTAAGCAAGTCAAATAAGCAAAGAATAATTATGCATCATATGAAATCAAAATTACCAAGCCAAGTCTTCACAAAGAAGTCTAAAGTCAAAGGTATCAGATGAATCCCAAGGTCTCAAAGCCCAAGCTCTCAAAACATAGGTCAAAATCATAATTCTAAGTCCATAGCTCCATAACAATGCTAAGGATAATAACCATAAGTCCATGAATCAAGAGAACCAAGTTTTTTTATAGGTTTTTTTTCTTTTTTAATGTCTTTTTACAAGAAAATGAAAGTCCAAATGGACAAAGAACAAATAACATAAGTACAAATAATATGATATGAGATGTTAAAAATAAAGCATAAAGTAAATGACATTAAAGTAAAAAGCATAAGGTAAATGCCATTTAAGCAAGGTCAATGCAAATATAAGTTATTAAATGTTAGTGATTAAAAAATAATAATAATAAAAAAAATGGTTTAGTCATTTTTGGAGAACACTCAACTATTCACCCACAAGTATGAAAATTTGAACATCTACATTACTTATGAGAAGGACTCCAACTTGGATAAAATCAACAAGTATGCCACTAGCTCTCATAAATAAAAAGGAGACAATATTTTCACACAATACCATGAGGAGTAGGATACTTACAATCTCACTTATAGAAATGACTTACTTTCGGGACAAACTTAGTGTTATGTTAAGCAATCGTAATTGGACTTATGTAGAAGTCACAACTATCTGAGGCCGGACAATAAGAATATTTGTGTTAGTACATGCTAGAGACATGATATGTAAATCATTCTCCTAAAGTTATGCTACAAAAAAAATAAAAGAGGATGGATCAAGCACAAATGCTAGGAGGATGGTCCATTACTTCAATCCATACTTCATAGTGCTTAGGATAAAGTTATGCATCAATCGAAAGTACCTTAAACGATCCATGATTAAATTAGGAGGTAGATTTGAAATGATGAAAGTTCATCAAGTATCAAATTGGTGGAGTTAGATCCATGAACAAGATGGACACAAGTCATCCAATTGATTAAGGGGAAAAGAAAGAGATGAAGAAGAAGGGGACAAGAGAAATCATACCCAAATTGGTGGATTAGGGTTTTCACCCCATCAACACTCGAGATCCATTGAGTTTGATGAGACCTATGATCAAAACAACCATGACCCAAGGCCAACAGAAGTCCACAAAGGACAAACAAATATAAAATGAAATTAAATGAAATAAAAATACAACAAAAGTATTTTTAAAATGAATTTTAAAATAGAAATAAAGTGAAAAATCCATAAAGTCCTTCAAAACACCAAATAAATGGCCAATAAAATTATGGAAGGTTGGAAATAAAATAAGAAGTATAATAAATTTTTCAGAATTTGAAAATGCAGAAAAGTATTTTTAAACTAATTAAAACAAAGGAGAAAAGAGAAATTCCATAGAAAATAGAAAATTTGTAAAATAAAATATGAAAAAAATAAAAATAAGATGGAGAAAAATAAAAGAAAATTTTAGAAATTATTTTGGGATTTTTTGGATCTAAAATGAATTTCTATGAATTTTGAAAGAACATGCAATTTAAAATAAAATAAAAGAAATAAAATCAGAAAAAACACGGAGTGTTGGATCTGACTGAAGGTGAGAAAAACAAGAAATGGGGGTTTGAATTGTTTGGAAAAATAAGCGCTTTTTCAAAATGAAAACCACACAAAGATTTTATACTGGTTCGCTTATAACACAAAGCTACTCCAGTCCACCCGGCCGAGGTGATTTCGCCTTCAACAAGGACTTAATCCACTAATCTTGAAAGATTACAAACAACGTCTAAGAGAAAGATCTCTTAGTCCTCTCAAGTATACAGACTACACAGAGTCACTTGAGGAAATAAACAAACAATAGATAAAAGATTTATGTAATCTAGAGTGCTTCTAAGATAAGCAAGTATTACAATAGTAAGAACAAAGTGATTCATGTAACACCCTTCTAAAATATCCCAAATATTTAATTAAAATAATAAACATATATCAGAGTAATTATGCAGTTAAGGGTGTCACACAATCATTCACACCATGTTCCAAAATAACTGTCATGCTCTTTATTTAATCAATTAAACATTTGCATAAATCGCAGCGGATATAAATCAAATCAATCAAAACATGTAACATACTACATGTAAACTGGTTCAATAATCATTAACAACATAATTAAAAGGTTCCCTCCCGATGTTACATCTATCAGAGCATGACCCACTAAGGAGACTACACTAGACTCCAATGCATTCGCTTCTACTCAACTCATTTCTCGTTACCTGAAAAATAGTTGTAAGGGTGAGTTCCTCAATCGATATAATAAGCATTATAAAATCTCATGTCATGTTAAGTAATTAGACACATTAATCACCCTAATCACAACATACAATCAGTAACAGCACATCAGCTCAACATCATACTCAACACCCACATAAAGCACAAGTATAATCTCAAATCATACTCCATAACAACACAAACACACGTATAATATTGGAATACATCCATTCATATTATACGCCGTACATACATTATGCAATGAGACTCCACACATGCGGTACCGACTATTCTTGAACATATAGTTCAAGCTCACCGATCAAATCCAGATACGGCTACTAAGCTCACTAGTCCCACTCATTTGAGATCTAGTGACTCACTCACTAATTCCTCACCATGGGAATTAGCTACAACCCCAAAGGCTATGCTATGCACACTAATCACCTAGCATGCAAACATCAACAACAAATCCACAATGATTCACTCACTAATTCCTCACCATGGGAATTAGCTACAACCCCAAGGGCTATGCTATGCACGCTAATCATCTAGCAATGCAACATCAACAACAATCCACAATGGACATAATGCTCACACTCTAAGCCATACAACAGTCCATTCACAAATACATGCATAATATATACATTCACAGCCTTATGCATACCATCAGACATCATCAACACATGTATCAAAACATCATATCATGTTAAATAATTAAACACAATATTAGCACACTCTACTAATACCTATACTGCTCAAAACAGCGGGAATAATCCCTACTATATCGCTCACTGATATAGGCCAACCATCACATATACACATAACATTTAAAATATCCATTTTTCCACTTTTTAACAGTGTTAACCGGTTAACGCCCTGGGTTAACCGGTTAACGCAGCACAAACACGCTTACTGCCCAAAACTTAACAGTGTTAACCGGTTAACGCCCTGGGTTAACCGGTTAACGCAGGCAAAACAGCACTAATTTCACAATTCGCAACAGTGTTAACCGGTTAACACCCTGGGTTAACCGGTTAACGCAGACAAAACAGCAGTTCCTGCGCTAACACTAAGCAGAATGCAGAATTCTCCGCATTTTCCGCCGTTGGAGGACTTCCGGACCTCCGATTCCAATTCCGTAAAAAGCTATACGTCCAGCAAATTACGACTCACACAACTATCGATTCAATTACAGTTTTTAACACAGTTTATCCAACGTAATTTTCAGCATTCACAATCCCAATTAGGGTCAATTCAACGGTTTATCACTACCCATTACATGCTAACCCATAATACCCATTAAACGACGATAAACCCCCCTTACCTGAGTTAATCCGGCGAATCTTTAAGCTCCAAGCTCTTCTCTTCTCCAACCTTTGCTCTCTGGTCCTTTCTCTTGCTCTGCCTCTTTCAGCCGCTTCTCTGAGTTTCACGTGAAAACCTTATTTTCCAAAAATGAACCCTTTTTACTTGTTCCAACTTATATATTTTCCAATAATAATTATTATTCCAATAATAATAATAATCCAATAATATTCTAAATTATTTAATTAAATTAATAAAATAATATTAACTCAAATTAAATAATTATCTTATTTTAATCGGGGTGTTACAACTCTCCCCCACTAAAAGAGTTTTCGTCCTCGAAAACATACCTCAAGCGAATAACTCAGGATAAGACTCCTTCATCTGACTCTCAAGTTCCCAAGTCACATTGCCACCTGCTGGTCCTCCCCAAGCTACCTTTACCAAAGCAATCTCTTTACCCCGCAACTGCTTCAACTCTCGATCCTCTATCCTCATAGGTGATGTTTCAACAGTCAGGTTATCTCTCACCTGTACATCATCTACTTGGACTACATGCGACGGATCATGAATGTACCTCCTCAACTGAGACACATGAAAAACCTCATGCAAATTCGCAAGCGACGGCGGTAAAGCGATACGATAGGCTACTTCCCCTATCCGCTCCAAAATCTGATAAGGACTAATAAATCGAGGTGTCAACTTCTTCGACTTCAAAGCTCGACCAACACCAGTTATCGGAGTGACACGAAGAAACACATGATCTCCCTCTTGGAACTCAAGTGACTTCCTCCTCTTGTCGTGATAACTCTTCTGACGACTCTGAGCAATTCTCATCTTCTCCTGAATCATCTTAATCTTTTCCGTAGTTTGTTGAACAATCTCCGGTCCAACCACAGCACTCTCACCGGACTCATACCAACATAAAGGTGTCCGACATCTCCTACCATACAAAGCTTCAAACGGTGCCATACCAATGCTCGAATGAAAACTATTGTTGTAGGTAAACTCAATCAAAGGCAAATAACAATCCCAAGCGCCTCCCTTTTCCAAAACACAAGCTCTCAAAAGATCCTCCAGTGACTGAATCGTCCTCTCAGTCTGACCATCAGTCTGCGGATGATATGCAGAACTCAATCTCAGCTTAGTTCCCAAAGCTCTCTGCAAACCTTCCCAGAACTTCGATGTAAATCTAGGATCTCTGTCCGAAACAATACTCGACGGAATACCATGCAAACTTACAATCTTCTCAATATACAACTCGGCTAATCTCTCTAACGGATAATCCATTCTGATCGGAATGAAATGAGCCGATTTCGTCAATCTATCAACAACCACCCAAATAGCTTCAAAATTCTTGCTTGTCCTCGGTAAACCAGAGACAAAATCCATACTGATACTATCCCACTTCCACTCTGGAATAGCCAACGGTTGCATTAGCCCAGACGGCTTCTGATGCTCAATCTTTGACTTCTGACAAGTCAAACAAGAGTAGACAAAGCTCGCAATTTCTCTTTTCATTCCCGGCCACAAAAATAACTTTTTCAAATCATGATACATCTTCGTAGCTCCAGGATGAATACTCAAGCCACTACGATGTCCTTCCTCAAGAATACTCTTCTTAAGTTCGGTAACATCCGGAACACACACCCGATTACCAAATTTCAAAACACCATTCTCATCAACTCTGAATTCACCACCTTGACCTTGATTCACTACAGTCAACTTATCAACCAAAAGCACATCGGATTTCTGACCCTCTCTGATCTCATCCAAAATACCACTTGTTAACTTCAACATTCCCAATTTAACGCTATTGTGAGTACTCTCACACACCAAACTCAAGTCTCTAAACTGCTCAATTAAATCCAATTCCTTAACCATTAACATAGACATATGCAATGATTTCCGACTCAATGCATCAGCCACTACATTTGCTTTACCCGGATGGTAATTCAAACCAAAGTCATAATCCTTCAGAAACTCTAACCATCTCCTTTGTCTCATATTCAGCTCTTTCTGATCAAACAAATACTTTAAACTTTTATGGTCACTGAAAACCTCAAATCTTGACCCGTACAAATAATGCCTCCACAACTTCAGAACAAAAACCACAGCTGCCAACTCTAAATCGTGCGTCGGATAGTTCCTCTCATGAACCCTCAGCTGTCTCGAAGCATAAGCTATAACCTGCTTATTCTGCATCAACACACCACCCAAACCCAACAAAGAAGCATCACAGTAAACCTCAAATGATTCCGACGGACTCGGTAATATCAGAATAGGAGCACTAGTTAACCTTCTCTTTAACTCTTGGAAACCTTCTTCACATTTTGAGTCCCAAACAAACGCTTGCCCCTTTCTAGTCAACATCGTCAGCGGTAACGCCAACTTGGAAAATCCCTCAATGAACTTCCTATAATAACCAGCCAAACCAAGAAAACTCCTTATCTCAGAAACTGACTTCGGAGCTTCCCACTTAGATACTGCTTCTATCTTGGAAGGATCAACAGCAACACCACCTCTTGAAATCACATGACCAAGAAAACTAACCTCTTCTAACCAAAATTCACACTTTGACAGTTTAGCAAATAACTTCTTTTCTCGTAGAACTTCTAAAACCACTCTCAAATGCTCAGCATGCTCTTCTTCAGATTTCGAATACACCAAAATGTCGTCAATAAACACCACAACAAACTTATCTAGGTACGGATGGAAAATCCTATTCATATACTCCATAAATACCCCAGGCGCATTAGTCACACCAAAAGGCATTACAGAATACTCATAATGTCCATACCTTGTTCTGAAAGCAGTCTTCTGAATATCCTCAGTTTTCACACGTATCTGATGATACCCAGATCTCAAATCTATCTTGCTGAACACACTCGCACCAACCAACTGATCCATCAAATCATCAATCCTCGGCAAAGGATACCGATTCTTGATCGTCACTTTATTCAGTTGCCTGTAGTCCACACACAACCTCATAGTACCTTCTTTCTTCTTAACCAACAACACTGGTGCACCCCACGGTGACACACTCGGACGAATAAATTTCTTATCCAACAGCTCTTCCAACTGACTCTTCAATTCAGTTAACTCAACAGCAGACATACGGTACGGAGCCATCGATATCGGTCTAGTACCAGGTACCAAATCAATCGAGAACTCAACTTCACGCTCTGGCGGCAATTCATTCACCTCTTCCGGAAACACATCAGGAAAATCACACACCACGGCTAGATCGCCAATCACCAGTTTATCTTTAGCCTCCAAAGTCGCTAACAGCATAAACAGCTCTGCCACATCTATTACTGCTTCATTCACCTGCCTTGCTGATAGAAACACACTCTTTCCATCCTCACTCTCAGGAAATATCACAGTCTTATCAAAACAATTGATATAGACTCGGTTAAACACCAACCAGTTCATACCCAGAATGACACCAATCTGCACTAGTGGAAGACACACGAGGTCCATCCCAAAGTCTCTACCAAAAATACTCAAAGGACAATTTAAACAAACTGAAGTAGTAGTCACTGAACCCTTCGCAGGAGTATCAATCACCATACTTCCATGCATCTCAGATATCTCTAACTTAAGTTTCACAGCACAATCCAAAGATATAAAGGAATGAGTAGCACCGGTGTCAATAATAGCTACAAGAGGAAAGCCATTAATATAACACGTACCTCGGATCAAACGGTCATCTGCAGAAGTCTCGGAACCCGATAAAGCAAAGACCTTGCCTCCTGACTGATTCTCTTTCTTCGGCTTAGGACACTGTGGACTGATATGACCCACCTCTCCACAGTTGAAGCAAGTCAGAGTCTTCAACCGGCACTCTGCAGCCAAATGACCACCTTTACCACATTTGAAACACTTCATCTCAGCACTGGTACACTCATGGACACGATGTCCAGCCCGACCACATCTATAACACTTAGCAGGAGCACTAGAGTCTCCCCCACTAGGCCTCTTCATCACACTCTGCCGCTGAAAACCTTTGCCAGCTGCATACGGTTTTCCACGGTCATTCTGATTCTTGCCTTTCCTATCAACCCTCTGCTGATAGCTCTCTGCTCTGGCTTTGGAATCCTGTTCAAAAATCCTGCAACAGTCAACCAAGTCAGAAAACACTCTAATCCGCTGGTATCCAATAGCCTGCTTGATCTCGGGACGTAACCCGTTCTCAAACTTCACACATTTTGAAAATTCTCCAGCAGCCTCATTATAGGGAGTGTAATACTTTGACAGCTCTGTGAACTTAGCAGCATACTCAGTAACAGACCTGTTACCCTGCTTCAATTCCAAGAACTCTATCTCTTTCTTTCCTCTAACATCCTCTGGAAAATACTTCCTCAGGAATCTCTCTCTGAACACAGCCCAAGTGATCTCAGCATTCCCAGCAGTTTCCAACTCAGTGCGGGTAGCAACCCACCAATCATCTGCTTCCTCTGACAGCATGTGCGTACCGAACCTGACCTTCTGGTTATCAGCACACTCAGTCACTCGGAAGATCCTCTCTATCTCCTTCAACCACTTCTGAGCACCATCTGGATCGTATGCTCCCTTGAACATTGGAGGATTGTTCTTCTGGAACTCACTCAGTTGACGAGCAGCTCCCATTCCCACAACATTCGGATTTCCTCCAAGTACTCCAGCTAGCATACCCAGAGCCTCAGCAATCGCAGCATCATCTCTACCTCTTCCAGCCATCTCTATTCTGAAAACCCAACAAGCTAAACAATAAGTACTGATAGGGTTACACAACACCTATCCCGTACAGGGGAAACAGAATAATTACGACTCGACTCGACCAACCAGGCTCTGATACCACTAATGTAACACCCTTCTAAAATACCCCAAATATTTAATTAAAATAATAAACATATATCAGAGTAATTATGCAGTTAAGGGTGTCACACAATCATTCACACCATGTTCCAAAATAACTGTCATGCTCTTTATTTAATCAATTAAACATTTGCATAAATCGCAGCGGATATAAATCAAATCAATCAAAACATGTAACATACTACATGTAAACTGGTTCAATAATCATTAACAACATAATTAAAAGGTTCCCTCCCGATGTTACATCTATCAGAGCATGACCCACTAAGGAGACTACACTAGACTCCAATGCATTCGCTTCTACTCAACTCATTTCTCGTTACCTGAAAAATAGTTGTAAGGGTGAGTTCCTCAATCGATATAATAAGCATTATAAAATCTCATGTCATGTTAAGTAATTAGACACATTAATCACCCTAATCACAACATACAATCAGTAACAGCACATCAGCTCAACATCATACTCAACACCCACATAAAGCACAAGTATAATCTCAAATCATACTCCATAACAACACAAACACACGTATAATATTGGAATACATCCATTCATATTATACGCCGTACATACATTATGCAATGAGACTCCACACATGCGGTACCGACTATTCTTGAACATATAGTTCAAGCTCACCGATCAAATCCAGATACGGCTACTAAGCTCACTAGTCCCACTCATTTGAGATCTAGTGACTCACTCACTAATTCCTCACCATGGGAATTAGCTACAGCCCCAAAGGCTATGCTATGCACACTAATCACCTAGCATGCAAACATCAACAACAAATCCACAATGATTCACTCACTAATTCCTCACCATGGGAATTAGCTACAACCCCAAGGGCTATGCTATGCACGCTAATCATCTAGCAATGCAACATCAACAACAATCCACAATGGACATAATGCTCACACTCTAAGCCATACAACAGTCCATTCACAAATACATGCATAATATATACATTCACAGCCTTATGCATACCATCAGACATCATCAACACATGTATCAAAACATCATATCATGTTAAATAATTAAACACAGTATTAGCACACTCTACTAATACCTATACTGCTCAAAACAGCGGGAATAATCCCTACTATATCGCTCACCGATATAGGCCAACCATCACATATACACATAACATTTAAAATATCCATTTTTCCACTTTTTAACAGTGTTAACCGGTTAACGCCCTGGGTTAACCGGTTAACGCAGCACAAACACGCTTACTGCCCAAAACTTAACAGTGTTAACCGGTTAACGCCCTGGGTTAACCGGTTAACGCAGGCAAAACAGCACTAATTTCACAATTCGCAACAGTGTTAACCGGTTAACACCCTGGGTTAACCGGTTAACGCAGACAAAACAGCAGTTCCTGCGCTAACACTAAGCAGAATGCAGAATTCTCCGCATTTTCCGCCGTTGGAGGACTTCCGGACCTCCGATTCCAATTCCGTAAAAAGCTATACGTCCAGCAAATTACGACTCACACAACTATCGATTCAATTACAGTTTTTAACACAGTTTATCCAACGTAATTTTCAGCATTCACAATCCCAATTAGGGTCAATTCAACGGTTTATCACTACCCATTACATGCTAACCCATAATACCCATTAAACGACGATAAACCCCCCTTACCTGAGTTAATCCGGCGAATCTTTAAGCTCCAAGCTCTTCTCTTCTCCAACCTTTGCTCTCTGGTCCTTTCTCTTGCTCTGCCTCTTTCAGCCGCTTCTCTGAGTTTCACGTGAAAACCTTATTTTCCAAAAATGAACCCTTTTTACTTGTTCCAACTTATATATTTTCCAATAATAATTATTATTCCAATAATAATAATAATCCAATAATATTCTAAATTATTTAATTAAATTAATAAAATAATATTAACTCAAATTAAATAATTATCTTATTTTAATCGGGGTGTTACAATTCACGTTATAAGCAAAAGCTTCGTGAAGATTTAGAGAGCAAGAGTGTTTCCTTGAGCGTTGATGTTTCAGTATGTTTTTCCTTGTATATCTCATATACTGAATGTTGATTTGCAGTCCTTTATATAGAAGAGAAGTAGTGGTTGAAACTGGTGGATATTAAAATGAATTTACGCCATCACTTAAATAGCTTCTGCAGGATAACTTTCTCTCCTTGAAATGACTACTTACCACATATAGTATCTTCTTTATTGAAATTGGAGATTAACGTCTCTTTCTGTATTAGGAAATCCATTTGCAAACCTTTACTTGACTTTAACGTTACTCTTTCATAATTAGCAATTCCATGATCAGAGTCTTCGTGTATCTGAGAATCTTGGAGTCTTGCTTCTGATGTTGATCTCTTTTGGATTCTGATGGATTCTTCAGATAGCGCTGAGAGTTTCTGGAGTTAGACATACCGTTGTTCAGAGTCAGAACTTCTAGAGCTTACTTCTTGTTTAGATGCTTCTGATACTTTGCTGTTTTGCTCAGAATTAGACTTTCTTGAACGTGTTTCTACTTTAGATGCTTCTTATCTTCTGATAATTTGTATCTGATCTGGTTATGTATCTGATGACATCATCAGATCTCTTCCTTCTTTCTTTAGAACCCTGCACACTTAGAAACTTTTCGTTAGGGTGCCATTTTTGGTTTCATCCTTTGTTATCATCAAAATCAAGGAATCTGTTGTAGAACAATTTTTGTTCTTACAATCTCCCCCTTTTTGATGATGACAAAACAAACTTAATTAGCAGATGAAACATGAATAATATTAGATCAGATAGACAGAAGCTCCCCCTGAGATAGTGCTAGGGAGTTCAGAAGTTCTTACCAGAGCTTCTAAGTAAAGAGGTTTCTTGATACCTTCTGCAATTTCTTAAGTCCAGGTTAGATAAATTTGTTTTTAAGAAAAATATGTTGCAGAATGCTTAAGGTATTTAGACAATATTTTCATCAGAGCTATTAATGACTTCTCCCCCTTTTTGTCAGAATCAAAAAGACATAGCAAAAAATAAGGAATTTAAGAGAAAAACATTGTATTCAGATAAAAGCACAAAGGCAACAAGAACAGGAAAACATCAGAATCAGAGAAAGCAAACAAAACAACAGGCAAGCAAAAAAATATCCTAAGTGCCTAGGGGTTCGGAGGCGGAGGCATTCTCTGAAGCAACATAGCCAGCATGTTCTGAATGTTGTCGTTGACAGTGTCTTGCTTATCCATTCTGGCACGGAGTTCATTCTGATCTTGCTTAAGTTCTTTCAGCGTCTGGAGAACCATAGGGATAACAGAAGAAGAAGACTCCCCCCGAGTCAGAGCCTGCTGTGCTTCAGCAGCAGCCAGCGCTTCAGCTTCAGCAGCAGCTTGTGCTTCAGCTTCCTTTATCCTTAGAATTTCAGCTTCTCTTGCTCTTTCTTCCTCCAGCCTTCTAGCCTCTTCTTCAGCTTCTCTTGCTAATCTCTCTTCTTCCAGCCTTCTGGCTTTAGCTTCTCTTGCAAGTCTTTCCTGAAGTCTTGCCTCAGCATCTCTGATGTAGCCATTTCTGACTTGTTCAGAGATGTTCTTCAGTCTAAAAGCCTCAGAGGTCATCCAGCCAATGACTCTGTTCCAGTGTGTCCTTACAAAGTCAGGATCATCACTGACTTCAGAGTTAGTGGTCAGAGACTTGACCTTTTGTACTGAAGCCCCTGCGACCAGCATTATGGCTTCCTCAAGGGTAGGTACAGAAAGGTTTGGTTCAGAGGTTTGAGGTGAAGAAATTGGAGGGCTGAGATTTAATGTGAGAGGTTCAGATTCTGCTTCAGGTTGAGGTTCAGATCTTTGGGGTGAAGCGTAAAGAGGGTTTAAGTCTAAAGGTTCAGTTTCAGGTTCAGCGGAGGTGTTTGGAGGGGTGATATCAGAGGTGTGGAGGTCAGAGGGTTGAGTTTTAGAGGGTTGGTCCTCAGAAGTAATGTTGGTTGTTTGTTCTGGTGGAGGTGAAGTTGCTTCAGATTGTGTTTGTGTTGGTTGTTGTGAAGCAAGGTTTTGAGCCTGAATTTGGGCTAAGGTTGGGGAGTCAGGGTCAGAGTATTCTTGGTCAGAGGAGATTTGAAGGTATGGGGGTGATTCTGGGGCTGAAGATGATGAAGAGGAAGTGGTAGTGTGAGAAAGATTAACATTTGGTGGAGGTTGTGAAGTTCTGGTGGTTGAAGGTGGGATTTCAGAGGTTGTATAAATGGGTGGTGTTGGGAGAGGATTAGAGGAAGGAGTAGAGGAAACCATCAGAGGTGCAGAGGAAATAGGAGGAACAGACGTACCAGTAGAAATTTGCAGAGGAGCTGGAGATCTGCTTCCAGAAGATTCTCCAAGTCTTGCCTTCTTTGCCTGTGATGTTATCTTCTTCTCAGAGAGACCTCTCTTGTACCTGACGAAGTCTTCTTCTGAATCTAGACAATCGTCGAGGCTGAAGTCAGAGATGTCAACACCTTCATCCAGCAGACGATTAAGATAGATAGCAACCGCATCTCTGGGTTCATTCTTGTAGAACCTAGCAAGACCATGAGGCAGCTTCCTCTGATCTTTCAAGGAATCCCAGGATGTGTCCAGCGTGGGTCTGACTTGAATCTTCTTTATTATTCCCATACTCTTGAGATTTCTGGCGTTCAGAGGCTTCCCAGTGTCTATTGCCAGATCTAGCATCAGCTTGGCCTTCTCCAGATGATCTACCAGCCCATTCTCGATGAAAACATCAGATAACAATCTTCCCAGAGGGATGTAGGATCTGGGCTTCATGTTGTTTCTGGTCTCCCTGACAGAGTCTCTTAGGTATCTGAAGAGTAGTGCAGGAAGGCAGATCTTCACACCCTTGTGAATGCAATACAGAATGCACTTCTGATCTGCATTGATGTAATCAGAGGAGTTTGAGGCTGGGCGGTGGTGAATAGTTCCCAGAATGATCTTGAGCCACACTCTGAGGTTCTGATGCAGCTCTTTGTTCTTTGAAGGATTTCCTTCAGTGTTAGGTTTGAAGATGGTTGGATTGATTACTTCAGCAACGCACCTTGATCTAGGGTTGATGTTGTAAATCCTTTTTCCTCCATCTTTCTCCATGTTCAACAAAGAAGCAATTGACTCTTCAGTAATTACTATCTTTACCCCCAAAACATAGGAGACGATGAAATGGTCATCAGCATCTGCAAATCTCCAGAACTCCTTGATGAGAAGTGGGTAAACAGGGCCATAGAGCCTTTGGAAGTAGTTTCCCCAACCTTGTTGACGAAGTTCTTCAGTAAGATCAACTCCATTTCTTCTCAAGTTGTCAAAGTCCACCAGTGTTTCACATAACACATCCAATCCCTCAAAAGGAGTTGATAGGTTGAGGTGAGGTAAACGATCAAGGATATGGGGTTCCTTGTATACTGGAGTAATGGAAACGCCTGTAACCATTGGAGTTGGAATGCTTGAAGTTTGGGCAGTTGAGCTTGATTCCATTTGTTGAGAAAAGTTGAAAACTTGTTGTTGTTGAGCGTCCATGGTTGAAGAAGAAGATGAAGAGTTTGCAGAAATGCTTCAGAGAGGTTTAGGGTTTTAGAGAGGGTTTGAGAGTGAGTGAGAGTGATAAGTGTGTGAAAAGTGAGAAAAAAGTGTTTAAATACCCTAAGTTAAAACACATGCAAAACGACACACAATATTGCGTTAGCACAAAGCTCAAGTAAGCACGCTTGGGGGAGAAATGATTAAGGCTAATTAATGAATGTCTAATCCCAACAGTATGCACACTGCTCGAGGATATCTCAAACGTTTCACCTTGATCTTCTTCTGGACAGCTGTCTAGAAGTTCTAGGGTTGGACGCTAAGTGCTCCACGTGTTGATGTATCTGATCTTCAGGAATACCAAAGGATTGGTTCCTGGAGATTTCTAACTCAGATATCTTCTTAACTTGGTAGAAGTATCAGAGTCAGAGGTAGAAGTACATTTGTTTACATCAGAGTCTCATTTTATATTCTCAGAGGCACAATTCATTCAGGACAATTTTGAATGTTCAGATTTTTTAAGATAAAAAGAAATCTATCTTCAGCTAGAGGCTTAGTAAAGATATCTGCCCATTGATGATCTGTATCAATGAACTTCAATGTTACTATCCCTTTCTGAACATAGTCTCTGATAAAATGATGTTTTATTTCAATGTGTTTAGCTCTAGAATGTAGAATGAGATTCTTACTTAGACAAATGGCAGCAGTATTATCACATAAGATAGGGATGTTACTCTCAAAAATTTGCAGATCTTCTAACTGATGCTTCATCCAGAGCATCTGAGTTGTGCACAGTGATGCTGAGATATATTCTGCTTCTGCAGTTGATAGAGCGATAGTTGACTGTCTTTTGCTAGCCCAGGAAATTAGATTGTTTCCCAGAAGCTGGCAATTTCCAGATGTGCTTTTTCGTTCTAGTCTATCTCCTGCATAATCTGCATCACAGTAACCAGAAAGTCTATACTCTGATGTTTTCTTATACATCAGGCCCAGGTTAGGAGTTCCTTTCAGATACTTAAGAATTCTCTTAACTGCTGTTAAATGAGATTCTCTGATTGGAATCTGGCACAGAGACAGACACTAAAGAGAATATCAGGACGAGTAGCAGTCAGATAGAGAAGAGAGCCTATCATACCTCGATAGAGCTTCTGACAAACCTTTGAGCTTACTTCTTCTTTTTCAAGAATGCATGTTGGATGCATTGGAGTTTTTGCAGAGTTGCAGTTAGCCATGTCAAATTTCTTCAGAACATCTTTAATATATTTGCTTTGATGAACATATGTAACTTCTGAAGTTTGGTTAATTTGAATTCCCAGAAAGAACTTTAGTTCTTGCATTAGACTCATTTCAAATTCTGCCTGCATTAACTTAGAGAATTCTTGACAAACAGAGGCGTTAACTGAACCAAAAATAATGTCATCAACGTATATCTGGCATATCATGAGATCATTGTTAAGGTTCTTACAGAAAAGTGTGGAGTCAACTTTCCCTCTGATAAAATTGTGTTCCAGAAGAAAATTGCTTAAACGTTCATACCAAGCTCTGGGAGCTTGTTTAAGTCCATATAAAGATTTTTTAAGTTTAAAAACATGTTCTGGAAAGTTTGGATTTTCAAAACCTAGAGGTTGGTTGACATACACTTCTTCTGATATATAACCATTAAGGAATGCACTCTTGACATCCATTTGATATAATTTAATAGAATGGTTAATAGCAAAAGATACAAGAAGACGAATAGATTCTAACCTTGCGACTGGAGCAAAAGTTTCATTATAATCAATACCTTCTTGTTGACTATAACCTTGAGCTACCAGTCGAGCTTTATTTCTGACGACTTCTCCTTTCTCATTCAGCTTGTTTCTGAATACCCATCTGGTTCCAATAACGTGAGTGCCTCTGGGCTTTGGAACAAGATCCCAGACATCATTCTTTGTGAATTGATCTAATTCTTCTTGCATGGCTGAAACCCAGTCGTTATCTTGAAGTGCTTCATCACAGGACATAGGCTCAATCAGAGACACTAGTCCCAGAGGAGTATCTTCAGAGGTCCTGAAGGTAGATCTGGTTCTGACAGGTTCGTCCTTGTTTCCCAGAATCAAATCTTCAGATATCTTAATACGACTTTTGACTTTCTTTGGGATTTCTGGGGATTTTATTTCTTCAGAGTTCTGAATGACAGTTGCTTTTGGAATTTTATCAGATCCTGCAAGAGTGATTTCTAAATCTGCAAAATTTTCAACTAGCTTTGACTTTTCAGGGTCAAGCTTATCATCAAATCTGACATGAATTGATTCTTCCACAATTTTGGTTTCTGTGTTGTATACTCTGTAGCCTTTAGAGCGTTCTGAGTATCCTAACATAATACCTTTCTGTGCTTTGGAATCAAACTTGTTCAGATGTTCTTTAGTGTTTAAAATAAAGCAAGAACATCCAAAAGGATGAAAATATGAAATGTTTGGTTTTCTTCCTTTACACAGTTCATAGGGAGTCTTTTCCAGAATGGGTCTTATAGAGATTCTATTCTGAATGTAACACGCTGTATTTACAGCTTCTGCCCAAAAATGCTTTGCCACATTAGTTTCATTGATCATGGTTCTGGCCATCTCTTGGAGTGTCCTATTCTTCCTCTCTACAACTCCATTTTGTTGTGGAGTTCTAGGGCAGGAGAAATCATGGGATATTCCATTAGAGTCAAATAATTCTTCAAAATCTTTGTTTTCAAATTCTCCACCATGATCACTTCTGACTCTAACAATTTTAGCATCAAATTCTTTTTGCACTTTGGAGCAGAAACTAGTGAATACAGAGTGAGACTCACTCTTGTGCTTTAGGAATTTTACCCATGTCCAGCGACTGTAATCATCAACAATGACTAGTCCATACTTCTTTCCATTAACTGATGCTGTTTTCACAGGACCAAATAAGTCAATGTGAAGAAGTTCCAGAGGCTTAGAGGTAGAAACAACATTTTTCTTTTTAAAGGATGTTTTTGAAAATTTTCCTTTCTGACATGCTTCACACAGAGCATCTGAAGAAAACTTCAGTTTAGGTAGGCCTCTGACTAACTCGAGTTTAGTTAGCTGAGAAAGTTTCCTCATGCTAATGTGGCCCAAACGTCTATGCCATACCCATTGCTCTTCGTGAACCGACATCAGACATTTAACATTTTGTTCTTTTAAATCAGAAAGATTAATTTTATAAATGTTGTTTTTCCTCTTGCCTGTGAAAAGGACAGAGCCATCGTTTTGATTAATGGCTTTACATGTTTTTTGATTAAAGATTACATCATAACCGTTATCACTTAATTGACTTATGGATAATAAGTTATGCATTAATCCTTCTACATAAAGGACATCAGATATAGAGGGAAGAGTACCATTACCAATAGTTCCGGAGCCTCTGATCCTTCCTTTCTGATCTCCTCCGAAGCCTACAAATCCAGCGTCTTTAAGTTCCAGACTTTGGAACATAGACTTTCTTCCCGTCATGTGTCGCGAGCATCCAGAGTCCAGGTACCATGACTGGTGTCTGAACTTTGCTGCATAGGATATCTGCAACATAGACAATCTTATCCTTTGGTACCCAGAATCTCTTGGGTCCTTTCAGATTAGTTTTCCCAGAGTTTCTTATAACTTTGGGTTTTCTAGCATTTTTAAATTTTTGTTCTTGTGTGTGTGTATAGTGATATGAAAAGGGAGACTTAAGTTGGTTACTGGTAGAAGTTTTATCTTCCTTAGGATCATACCCAATTCCCTTTTTATTGTTCTGACTTACTCCATAAATCATGGATGCCATAATACTCCTATCTATCCCATTTTTCAGAAATTCTTGAAAGGCTTCTTCGTATTTATAAATTATTTTATTTGAAGTTTGTGGTGCTTGAGACAACGCTTCTTCTAATTCTAAGCTTTTTCTCTTTGCTCCATCTCTTTCTAATGTTAAAGATCTAATAGTATCTTCTCGTGCTAGAATTGTCATCTCAAGTTCACTACATTCTTCAAATTTTACTTTAAGACAGCCTTTAATGTTTTTAAACTTTTGTTTTAATTTCTGATATGAGCTAAGAGTTTCTGACAAACAAGATTCTAGATCAGATCGAGAAAGTTCAGAAAATACCTCTTCAGATTCTTCATCTGAGCTACTCCTGGATGTGGTAGCCATAAGTGCCACGTTGGCCTGTTCATCAGAGTCAGATTCTGATGATCCAGATTCACTATCATCCCAGGTAGCCATCAGTCCTTTCTTTGTCCTGAAGGTATTTTTCTTGAAGCTTTCTTTTCTAGAGTTGTCTTTCTTTAGCTTGGGACATTCATTCCTGTAATGACCTGTTTCTTTACATTCATAACAGGTAATATCTTTGTTAGATTTACCTTTTGAAGTTGATTCTGATCGATCCCCTCTGGATCTTGGTCTTCTGAAGTTGTTGTTCCTCTTTTTCCAGAGTTGCTTAACTCTTCTGGTTAGTAGGGACAATTCTTCTTCATCATCAGAATCTTCTGGTTCAGAGTCGTCAGCATCTTCAGTTTCTGCCTGGAGAGCTTTGGTTCTGTCAGGTTTGCGTCTTTCAGGTCTGGACTTTAATGCTACAGACTTGTTCCTTTTCTGAGGCTCATCTTCCTCTAGTTCTATCTCATGGCTTCTGAGGGAACTGACAAGTTCTTCAAGGCTGATATTGTTCAGATCCTTTGACAGTTTCAGAGCAGTAACCATAGGTCTCCATTTCTTTGGCAGACTTCTGACTATCTTTTTGACATGATCTGCAGTTGTATATCCTTTGTCTAGAACCTTGAGACCTGCAATAAGAGTTTGGAATCTAGAGAACATAGCCTCTATAGCTTCGTCATCTTCCATTTTGAAGGCTTCATACTTCTGGATAAGCGCCAGAGCCTTTGTCTCTTTGACCTGAGAGTTTCCTTCATGAGTCATCTTCAGAGAGTCAAGTATATCTTTGGCTGTCTCTCTGTTGGTGATCTTTTCATATTCGTTGTACGATATAGCATTGAGAAGTATGGTTCTGGCCTTGTGGTGATTTTTGAAGACACGTTTCTGATCTTCTGACATCTTATTTCTGGGAACTTCAGCTCCATTTTCTAAGACTGGAGGTGTGTATCCATCTGTGACAATGTCCCAGAGGTCAGCATCATAACCCAGAAAGAAACTTTCAATTCTATCTTTCCAGTAGTCAAACTTCTCTCCATCAAAAACAGGAGGCTTAGCATTATAACTATCTTTTTCATTTGAGTGGACCATAGTTTTTCTCGTACTGGATCTCTCTACACTGTTAAGTGTTTGATTAGAAAATCAATAACAGAGCCGGTGCTCTGATACCAATTGAAGGTGAGAAAAACAAGAAAGGGGGGTTTGAATTGTTTGGAAAAATAAGCGCTTTTTCAAAATGAAAACCACACAAAGATTTTATACTGGTTCGCTTATAACACAAAGCTACTCCAGTCCACCCGGCCGAGGTGATTTCGCCTTCAACAAGGACTTAATCCACTAATCTTGAAAGATTACAAACAACGTCTAAGAGAAAGATCTCTTAGTCCTCTCAAGTATACAGACTACACAGAGTCACTTGAGGAAATAAACAAACAATAGATAAAAGATTTATGTAATCTAGAGTGCTTCTAAGATAAGCAAGTATTACAATAGTAAGAACAAAGTGATTCACGTTATAAGCAAAAGCTTCGTGAAGATTTAGAGAGCAAGAGTGTTTCCTTGAGCGTTGATGTTTCAGTATGTTTTTCCTTGTATATCTCATATACTGAATGTTGATTTGCAGTCCTTTATATAGAAGAGAAGTAGTGGTTGAAACTGGTGGATATTAAAATGAATTTACGCCATCACTTAAATAGCTTCTGCAGGATAACTTTCTCTCCTTGAAATGACTACTTACCACATATAGTATCTTCTTTATTGAAATTGGAGATTAACGTCTCTTTCTGTATTAGGAAATCCATTTGCAAACCTTTACTTGACTTTAACGTTACTCTTTCATAATTAGCAATTCCATGATCAGAGTCTTCGTGTATCTGAGAATCTTGGAGTCTTGCTTCTGATGTTGATCTCTTTTGGATTCTGATGGATTCTTCAGATAGCGCTGAGAGTTTCTGGAGTTAGACATACCGTTGTTCAGAGTCAGAACTTCTAGAGCTTACTTCTTGTTTAGATGCTTCTGATACTTTGCTGTTTTGCTCAGAGTTAGACTTTCTTGAACGTGTTTCTACTTCAGATGCTTCTTATCTTCTGATAATTTGTATCTGATCTGGTTATGTATCTGATGACATCATCAGATCTCTTCCTTCTTTCTTTAGAACCCTGCACACTTAGAAACTTTTCGTTAGGGTGCCATTTTTGGTTTCATCCTTTGTTATCATCAAAATCAAGGAATCTGTTGTAGAACAATTTTTGTTCTTACACTGACCTCATTAATTGACGTGGCAGATCCAACAATCCTCAGGCTGTGATGCACGGTGGAATTTAGCCAGAACAAAATACGGGATCTAATTCAAATTGGACCAAATAAAACATTCCAATTATCCAGCGTGTCTTCAAACTCCAATGACCTGAGATAAACTCTGGTGGTCTTCTCCAATGGTCCCTCACCGGAGTTTCATCATTTGGTAAATTTAGAACACGAGACTAACAACATTGTGATCGCCTCCTCATCACGAATTCAACCTCATGCTCCAAATTCATTTATCTAAACTGAGCACGGGGAATTTCAGAGAAGTTTCAAAAACAAGCAAGCCACGAAAAATTAAATTAAATGATGAACATGATCAATCAACACCAGATAAGTTAGGGGAAAGCATCAGAGAGTGAAAGACTACATTGTGGTAACTTGTTTGAGTTTAAATGGTGCTCAGAACTACCTTGTCCAAATGGTGATAAGAAGTTGATGAAGCTCGATCTAGTTAGAGCACTTCAGGAGGTCTCAGAGCTTGGGAACTGTTGCGAAAGCTTCAGAAGAGGTCTAAGATGCTAATGGAATCAAGAAATTAGATTGAAACAAGCTGGAATTTAAAACACGATAGTTACATTTTTCTGGAAAATTTCAGATTGAAACAGAGGTTTCTTAGCTCTCAAAAGCTTGGAAATGAATGTAGTAGCTTCCTCTATTTATAGGGAATGTGTTTGGATCCAAATATGTGTGGAATCAAGCTTAATTCGTGCAAAACAAATTTGATCATGAAGTGAGAAAAGTGTGACTTGTAATCCATCAAAACTCAGCCAAATGATGTGTTTCAAGAGTCAATTAACTTCTAGAGACTTTGTTAAACATCTTTAGGTCTAAAACCCGTGCTAATTTGGCTTGTAATTGAGATTAGTGATGTTCAAATTTTGGGCCATGGTGATTTCTTCAGTTTCAAGTCACCATGTTCAACTTAATGGGGCATCTTACTCATGAGGCTTTTTGATCCCATTCTTTTTGCAATGTGTTGACATTATAACAAAGATTACAATGTGCCAAGAAAGGTTGCATTTAGATGCTTAAGAACAAAGTTAGGTCATGTTGAAGTTGGCACGAAAAACTGGTTATGTAACTTAGAAAAATCCAAGTCTCAAATGCCTGAAAATGACTTGTAATGTTTCAATGAATTTCATGGCCTTCCAAGCATAATTTGACCTTGACCCTTGAATAAAACTTGTAGGGGGCATCACAAATTATATTGTACAAAAAGAATCAGCCTCAAATGTTGAAATGTTAAGAAGTTATAAACCTTGAAAGTTGAGAAAAAGTCACTTGAAAATAGGTCAAATTTCACTAAGTCCATAAATGACCTATAATGTCTCTAATTGTTTGATGATCCTATAAGCATAATTGTCTCTTGTCATGTAAAGAGAAGTTGTAAAGGATAATGAGAAGAGTCATATGCAAAACGAAGCATTCAAAAATGTTGATAGTTAAAAGAGTTATGGTCCTTGGAACTTTGACTTCAAATGTTGACTTTTTGGTCAACCCTCTTGGAATAAACTTGTGCACTTGGACTTTTCTTTCATTATAAGGTACATGGATGATCATATGAACTAAAAATAAGGTTCCCTTTGATGTATCTTGATTTAATTCCTCAAAGTTTGAGGTAGCTTGTTGAAGAAGACATAGAAATAAACACATGAACCTTTGACTTTTCTTGAGAAGTAAACAACAAACTTTGAGATACTCTTGATAAAAAAAATGAGATTGCAATATGCTTGAGGACCTTGGAGATCATTCCTTGAGAGATAGCCCTTTAGAATCAATGGTTGACCACACCTTGGCTTGAGGAATCAACACAAACCCTAGTTGAGGAGCCTTGCTTGATGCCCTTGATGGGAAAGCCCTACCTTGCACAATAAAGTTAAAGAAACAAGACATATTTTTTCTATTTTAAATAGTGGTTAGATAAGAAATAAAAATATAAACACAAAAGTAGAACACTAATAAAGAGGTGCTTGGTCATCCTAGCAAAAAGGCAAACCCAAAGATGAGAGGGAGAAGACCAAGATGTGATCTTGTTTGTATGTAAGGATGCAACTGATATATGAGATCTTAGGGTTAAAAATTAGGGGATGATACTACTCCTCTTGTCGTATATCAGAAACATGGTTAGTTTGATAAATAAATTGAAATGTTGGTTATTTTGGTATATAATTTGAAATTTATGGTTTTTTTTTAAAAAAACTACTATTTATTGCTATTATTATTATTTTTTTTTAATTTTTTTATTATTTATTTTTTAATTTTATTTTTTAAAATTGTTAAATAGAAAATTTGATTAATTTATCCCATCTTTCAGATGCGTTGCAATTTCGGAGTTAAAAATTTAATTTAACTTCAGAAACTACTTAAATGCATAGAGTGTATTGACCAACCTCTTATAGAGTGATTCCTATATGAACCCGCTTTACGATTGCTTAATATAACACTAAATCAGTAGTTTAATTGTATTTTTATTTCACCTTTAAGAAATATCATTCAAATCATCGAGTTATTGGATTTTCATATGCGTTGCACTTTCAGAGTTAAAAATTCAATTTAACTTTAGAAACTGCTTAAATGCATATAGTTTATTGACCAACCTCTTATAGAGTTATTCCTACATGAATCCATTCTAGGATTGGTTAACATAACGTTAAATTCAGTAGTTTAAACACCGATTCCAATCTCTTGTCTTTCTCGGGTGTATTTTTTGCATTGACTTTATTGTTGTTTATTGATCGGCCTCATATAAAGTGATTTCTACATTAATCCGTTCTACGATTGCTTAACATGATATTAAATTAAGTAGTTTAAACATCGATTTATTTCCAATCTCTTGTCTTTCTCTGGCGTATTTTTTGCATTGATTTTATTGTTGTTTATATTTGTTGTTTATAATTGTTTATTGAGCTCGTATTGTTAATTGTTGTATTGTATCCCCATTCAACCAATTGTACCCTCATTCCCATAATGTATAATAAGTTTACCGCTTTCATTTATTTTTATTATGTTAGTTTATTGTTAATTCTAAGATTAAAATCAACCACTTTATGAAAAGAACAAAAACAAACACACGATCCAATGTCGAGTCTTTTTCCCAAGTTAAATCCAAATTGATTGTAAAGTCAAGCGTCTCTCCCGATTAATCCAAACTCTTTTCATAAATCAACTTCAAACACTTGATCTAACATCAATTTATTCCCCTTTTTAAAGATTTTTACAATAAAAATGGAAGAATTTGATTAGGTTTAGACTTTCTCTTTCTCGAATGTTTGGATACTGCTGTAGAGCTCCATGTTCGAACATTCGTCTTCCATATTAAAATACAATAATTATCTGAATTAAGTCATTTCTCTTATAGAAGAAAAAGATTGATTAGGTATCGACCTTCTCCTTTCCGATTATTTGAGCACTGCTGTATAGCTCCCTGTATGAATAATCGTCTTCCGTTAATGAACTTTGACCTAATTCGCCATGCATTTTCATAATAACCCTAGGAAGAAAAGGTAGTTATTGGGCTTAGGCATCCTCCTTTTCGGGAATATGAGTACTGCAGTAGAGCTCCCTGTTTGGATGCCTGTCTCCACTTAAAAGTAACTGAACTAATCAAACTTGTTTTTCGCCCTTGCGCGACTTTGAAAATATTTTCAGAAACGAGTATGCTTTATCCATATCGACATGAAACAAACAAAGACTTCCACCTCCAAGAGAGAGCAACAAGTAAATGTTTAGTCACTCGATATGTCTAAAGGATCACTCCTTAAAAGTAATTAACCCAATAGTTCTTTTTAAGTAGAACTACGTAGCCTTGATTTCTCCATAGCACCTGGAGATATGTAGGAGCAGGATTTTGAAATCTTGCCAGACACGTCTTAATAAAAAGAACCTTTTTAATGAAAAAACTTTCCTTTCTTCCTTTCTCTTTACTCACTTGATAGGTAGAAGATCACAAGTTAATATCACTATAACACTCTTACATGAAACTATCTAAATGGATCCCATTGAGTACAACAGATGTGAGGGGTGTTAATACCTTCCCCTTGCATAACCATTTCTGAACCCGATCTGATTGTGACAACCAATTTCTTTTTGTTTTTTTGCAGGTTTTTGTCGATATTTCCCCTTTTTATTTTTAAGAGTAAATAAATTTCGATGGAGACTTTGCTATGTTTATATTTTGAGTGTTCCTTAGGCTCGGGTACTTTTCGTGCTACGACACCCACCTAAGAAAGAACAGAAGAAAAATGATGATGATATCACATGTTGAGAGTGTGGAAAATTGGGACATTATAGAACCACCTGTCCAAGTTTCACCAAACATCATAAGAGTAAAGATAAGGATTTCTACAAGACAAAGGGAAAGAGTTCCAAAGGTCGTAGAGCCTACATCGCATGGGAAGAAGAGGATGAGAGCTCCTCCTTCAATTCTTGCTCGAGTTCAGATGATGAATGTGCCAATTTTTGTTTGATGGCACGTAAGAAAGGCGAAACTTCAAAGGTATATGATTTTGATTTGGATAATGATTATTCTTATAGTGAGTTGTCGAAAGCATTCAATGACATGTATGCGGATTTTATAAAAGCTTTAAGAAAATTTGAAGAGGATACAAATCATCTTAATTGTGCTTTGGAATCTATTAAGGAAACACATACATCTCTAATGAATGAGCATTGTAATGTTTTAGATACTTTAGTTGAAAAGATGGAAATTGTGGAATGTTTTGAGTGTACAATTTTAAAACTTGAAATTGAAATTCTTAATGGACAACTAACACATGCTACTTCACTATCTTGTCATTGATCTAGTTCTTCAAGTGAAAGAGGGAGGTTTTAAAGAAAAAACCTCCTGTCATTGATAAGTAGAAAAATGTGGTACATAGGCACATGCAAATTAGTGCACTTATTAACTTGTTTCACAAGTTAAGACTATAAAAACCCCATCTTTGATGTAAATCCCATTTGTGTTAGGATAACAGTTGATTTATGCACTGTTCACCAAAGTACAACTCATTTTGTAGGTATTTGTTCAATGAAAGAACTTTTAGGAAAAGTTGATCGGAAAAATAGCAAGTGTACTATTTTTACCGATGTAGTAATAAGGAGTTTTATTTCCAAGTATCGATCTCAGGGATTGCGTAGGAAATACTTATTTAACTTTGATTCTATCAGAACAAAAATATAATGGTTTGGTTATTTTAGGAATTTCAGCAATAAACACAAAAGACAGTAAAAATGTAATTGATTAAGTTAAAGCATGCTAGGGGAAGTGGTTGATTTAACCAGTTATGAATTCAATCAAGATTTCCTTAATACATATGACACATTCAATTACCTAACCTCAGAATGTTCTTCCTTAAGTTCGTAAGGAAGAAACTATTAAACTACCAATTCTTACTCAAATGTCCATTCAATTAATCATTGGTTTTAATCATAAACAATATCAAGGTTTGCGGTGGTTTACAAAAGTTACTAGTCCTAGATGATGCAATCATAAACCTAATTGTGTGAAAACCCTAACAATCACAATCCTGTTATTGATAGTCATAGATCAATTTGTATTTGTCCGATACAAATGCATAATAACATCACACAATTGAATTGAAATAAGTAACATAGTAATAAGGAAATCATTTGTTCAAATTCATAACATACGATCAAATCAGGACCACCCCCCTAACATAGGGGGTTTAGCCTCTCATAGTAGGAAACGAAATCATAGTATGAAAATTAGACATCACAAAGAACTAGGAGATTTGGATCTTCAATGGTCGGAACCCTTGAATCTCGCCGTCTTCGAATCCTCCGTAGTAGCTATCTTCTCAATGACGTGTTTTTTTCGTACGTCAAAAAGTGTTTTCTCCTTTCCCTTCCAAGCCTTCTAATAGCTTCAGATGAATCTCCTCCAAGCAAAAGGTCCAAACTACCCTTAATGAGCAGAATAGGTTCACAAAGCAAAAGTTTAGGTTTCCAAGCCGCGCCCAACAACACGGGCCGTGTGTGTACACACGGGTGCCCGTGTGTGCTCTCCAAAATGGGCATCTTCAAATTAAGCTACAGAGGCAACAACACGGGCCGTGTTCCTCCACACGGGTGCCCGTGTTAATGCACTGTTTTAAACAACACGGCCGTGTGTCACCACACGGGTGGCCGTGTTGATCTCTGTTTTTCTTCTCCCATTTTGCTTTGCCTGACCAACAACACGGGCAGTGTTGTAGCACACGGGTGCCCGTGTTGACCTGCTGTCTCTTTATATTTTTGCCTTTCTGAGTATCCATAACTTCACTATTAATGCTTTTAAACCTGTGCAATGGCCTATAACAATAACACTACCAAACGAAGCGTAAAAGAGATCTTTTTGACATAAACTTGTAATCAAATGCAATGCGATACCAAACCAACAAAACATGATAAATGACTCTGAAGCAACTATAAACAAACATAAATCTTACCAAAGTGATGCAAATATGTCGGATTAACGGTGGGAATTCAATGGAAATGGTGACCGATCACAACCCCAAACTTGTCTCATTGCTTGTCCTCAAGTGATGTATTGAGTCCAAACAAAGGTCACCCACGAATTCATTTTCCACAATGCAACCTAGTCTTTCACAATTTGTGTTATTCCTTTCCAATCGAGTTTCAGGTCTCTCCGACTCAGGCAGTTTGCCACATTTCCACATCAGAAGCCTCGTCACCCGCAAGCTTTTCACACACTCACAACATCTCTCATGGTTAGGGGTGTACACTCACAGCACAGTATGCAATACCAAACTCTTAAATTTGAATACATTCTAATGTCACGACAACAGCAGATTCCACACGCTTTACGATGTCTTTTTGGGTTGTAACGGGGCTTGGGTATGGTGGGATAAACAAAAAAAAATGGACAACAAAGGGTTTTGAACTCGGCAGTCATGTTGTGTGATTTTTCTTTCTCTTTTTCTCGTGCATCACGTATACTCTGGGGGTTAATTTCACTCTTTTGACTCTTTTTCTACTCAAATTTTTCGAGCATTGTATAGGTGTTAGAGTCTTAAGTCTCGGCAAGTGCATTTTTTCTCTTTTGTTTTTCTTTTTTTTTCTTTTTTTTCTTTTTGGACATACACAATTCTTTTATTTTTGTATGATCTCTTATTATGCACTTGCCCTATCTTTCTAGATTACTACCCCAAACTTAGCTTTATGCACATCTTACAACTCACAACAATCATGCCGAGTGATGGAAGGAATGAATGATTAGTGGTTAACATGGGTTTATGATGAACAAAAGGCTATGGCTCAACGGGGTTCACGAAGGGAAACATACAGATAGGGATGGCTAGAAAGGCCCTGGCTAAACAAACAACTTGCCTCAGTGTGTTATCATGCTGTGAAGTGTCAAAAGGACATACGCAAAATCAGAGTGATAGAGTCATACCTGGCTGAACTCTCATGCTGATATTCAGTGTTTGGCTTTTTGTGATCTCACCATGTTGGTTAGCTTTGCAAGCTCTGAAGCCTCCTCGTGTTATGTGGTTCTTTTCTGACTTGGTTTTTCCATACCGCTCTCTTGGTCCGGTGTCCCCAAATTGTGTCCGACTTTGTTTTCTCAAGGTTGCATCAACTTCCGGGGTGCCTTATCAGCCTAAGTTTGAGGGGCGTCATTCATCCACTACCATTGATCCCGGATTCGTCCAACCATTTCTCATCACTCTGTACACACAGGTAAACAGTAAAAACACAATACTACGACAACAGAAGCAAAAACGATGAAGGAAAACATGAACAAAATGAAAACAAAATAAAACCTGAAAAAAATGAAGGGAACCCCCCCCCCCCACCTGAACTAAACATTGACCTCAATGTTTAAATCCAGAAGGGGACTCACAGCGGCTACTGTTGTTTTATTGCACTTGTGTGGTTTCCTTCCATTTTGAGGTGTTTGTGACTTTGCCCTTCTAATTCTCCTCTTCCCCTACAACAAAATTTTAGCACACACAAAGAAAAAGAAAAAAGAAATAAATTAGAAATCAAACACGTGGGTTGCCTCCCCACGAAGCGCTTCGTTTAACGTCGCATGGCTCGACGGTTCATTTTCCTTATCATGGGGGGTATTTCAGGTTCAAAACCTTGTTGCACCTCTTGTCTACAACTCGGACGTTGTCTCTTTTGTCAGTGTGGACTCCTTTGTGCCACGATTCCTTTTTAACTTTCCTTTTGGTGTTAGGAATCTTTCCGTTTAGGGTGGCTAATGGCAGTGGTGAGACTTTGATAGTATTCAATGTCCTGATTAAGCCTACTTGATACTGAGATTCTGTATCTTCCTCCATCTCCTGGTCTTCAATAGCATTCAATGTTATTTCCTTGTTGTGAACTTTCAAGGTTAACGTGCACTCATCCATGTCGAGCTTGCATCGACTCGTCTTCATGAAAGGTCGACCCAGAATGATGGGTGCCTCATTGTCTTCAGGTATGTCTAGGATTACAAAATCGACTGGGAAAGTCAAGTCCGCTATTGTTACTAGCACATCTTCAGCTATACCATATGCATCTTTTCTTGAGTGATCTGCAAACTTCAGATTGGTCTTTATATCACTGATATTTTTAATACCGAGCCTGTGATAGACTGATAATGGCATCAGATTCACACTAGCTCCCGAATCTATTAGTACCTTTTTGAAGGTTCTTTCTTTGATTGTACATGGTACTGTGACGGTTCCTGGATCCTTTTGTTTGTTAGGAATGTTCTGCTCCAGGGAGTTTGCATTATATTGTTCCTTACCAGATACATGTTCTTCAGTGGTTGGTTTCTTTTCAGCCATTACCTCTTCCACGAATTTCTTGTACATGGGCATCCTTTCAAGTGCTTCAAACAAAGCCATATGACCCTCAATCCTTTTAAACCTTGTCATGAATTTCTCCAAGTCTGACTCACTAGGTTCCTTCTTTGTCATTCTCTGAGGATAGGGCAACTTAATCACCGGTTTAGTTCCTTGGGTAGTTTCTTCTTTAGTCGGCTCTCTTGGTGATGTAATTTTTTTCTTTTTAGCCGCCTTTTTCTCTGTCGTCGTGACAGTATTAACATTCTTCTGACCTCTCGGATTTTGAACTGTTTCACTTGGTAGGGAACCTGGTGTTCGAGAACTTGCCAGTTGCTGGGCTATCTGCCCCAGCTGAACTTCGAGATTCTTTAGGGATGCGGCGGTGTGTTTCTGATTGCTTCTAGTCTCTTCTTCAAATTGCCCATTTTGAGCTGCCATCTTTTCAATTGCAATCTCCTAATCTGCCTTCTTTGGGACTTGTTGTTGCTGTTGCTGATATTGGTTTCGATATTGACCTTGTACCTGCTGTTGCACATTCCCTTTCTGATCCTTCCACGCAAAGTTGGGATGATTCTTCCACCCCGGATTGTATGTGTTGGAGTAGGGATTGTTTTGCTTTAAAAACTTGATGTCTTCTATCTGCTGTGGTGTTGCAAAGCAATGAACAGTATTGTGAGGTGCATTACATATGCCACACACATCGTTTGGTGCCTATTGTACTTGAGCCACTTTCTGAGCACCTATGTTTAGTGCTTTCAACCTTTTCTCTACCTCTGCAGCAACTGCTTCTTCAATTTTCACTTGTTTGTTTGTTTCAAGCTTCAAGTCGATAACTGCAGATTTGCTTGACACCCTATCATATAACTCCAAATGCTCATTCGAGGCAATTGCTTCAATTATCTTCTTCATACCGGTGGCTGTTGCAAAGTTAGTTGAGCCATCAGCTGCTGAATCAAGGATTTGTCTCGTTTGAATTCGAAGACCATTAACAAACATTTGCATCTGCTCAGTTTCATCCATGTTGTGAGTAGGACAAGCCACTAGAATTCTCTTGAATCTTTTATAGGCATCTCCTAGTGACTCACCCTCCTTCTGCTTGAAGTTTAGGATCTCGTCTCTTTTTCTCAGTGACACAGATGCGGGAAAATATTCCTGCAAGAATGTTGTTTCCATCTGCTCCCATGTAGTGATATTGCCAGCAGGTAAGGAATAAAACCACTCTTCAGCTTCATCTGCTAAAGTGAATGGGAACATACGTAGCCTTATTGCTTCTTCGTTATGTCCAGGCATTTTCAGCGTGGTGCTCATAGTCAAAAACCTTTGGAGATGCTTGTTGGCATCTTCATTCACTCTTCCCGAAAAAGACCGCCTTTCGAGTTGATTAATTGTGCTGGGATGCAGTTGAAATTGGTCGATATTAACCGGTTGGTTTACAATTGTCATACGACCACCCGGAGTGTTGGTTCCACCATAGTCACCGAGAAGTCTCTCTGGTGGTGGTGGTGGTGGGTTTGCAGCCATGATTTCAGGAACTGTTTCTGCGTCTGAATCGGAATTCTCTGAGTGCACTGAAACAACTTCCTCCTCTGCTTTCTCTGCTAATTCCAGTTTTTCTCTCTTAGCTTGTCTTAGCCTAGCGCGAAGAGTTCTTTCTGGATCTGCGTCAAAAGAAAAATCCGCTGAGGCCTTACCTCGCATAAACAAGTTAGACAAAGATTAGAATTGAATAACAAAATTGTCGCAAATAAAATTTTGGTTGACGAGCAACAAAATTTCGATAGAATAAAAATTAAAATAGGTATTTTGGCAATCCCCGGCAACGACGCCAAAAAATTGATCGGAAAAATAGCAAGTGTACTATTTTTACCGATGTAGTAATAAGGAGTTTTATTTCTAAGTATCGATCTCAGGGATTGCGTAGGAAATACTTATTTAACTTTGATTCTATCAGAACAAAAATATAATGGTTTGGTTGTTTTAGGAATTTCAGCAATAAACACAAAAGACAGTAAAAATGTAATTGATTAAGTTAAAGCATGCTAGGGGAAGTGGTTGATTTAACCAGTTATGAATTCAGTCAAGATTTCCTTAATACACATGACACATTCAATTACCTAACCTCAGAATGTTCTTCCTTAAGTCCGTAAGGAAGAAACTATTAAACTACCAATTCTTACTCAAATGTTCATTCAATTAATCATTGGTTTTAATCATAAACAATATCAAGGTTTGCGGTGGTTTACAAAAGTTACTAGTCCTAGATGATGCAATCATAAACCTAATTGTGTGAAAACCCTAACAATCACAATCCTGTTATTGATAGTCATAGATCAATTTGTATTTGTCCGATACAAATGCATAATAACATCACACAATTGAATTGAAATAAGAAACATAGTAATAAGGAAATCATTTGTTCAAATTCATAACATACGATCAAATCAGGACCACCCCCCTAACATAGGGGGTTTAGCCTCTCATAGTAGGAAACGAAATCATAGTATGAAAATTAGACATTACAAAGAACTAGGAGATTTGGATCTTCAATGGTCGGAACCCTTGAATCTCGCTGTCTTCGAATCCTCCGTAGTAGCTATCTTCTCAATGCCGTGTTTTCTTTCGTACGTCAAAAAGTGTTTTCTCCTTTCCCTTCCAAGCCTTCTAATAGCTTCAGATGAATCTCCTCCAAGCAAAAGGTCCAAACTACCCTTAATGAGCAGAATAGGTTCACAAAGCAAAAGTTTAGGTTTCCAAGCCGCGCCTAACAACACGGGCCGTGTGTGTACACACGGGTGCCCGTGTGTGCTCTCTAAAATGGGCATCTTCAAATTAAGCTACAGAGGCAACAACACGGGACGTGTTCCTCCACACGGGTGCCCGTGTTAATGCACTATTTTAAACAATACGGCCGTGTGTCACCACACGGGTGCCCGTGTTGATCTCTGTTTTTCTTCTCCCATTTTGCTTTGCCTGACCAACAACACGGGTAGTGTTGTAGCACACGGGTGTCCGTGTTGACCTGCTGTCTCTTTATATTTTTGCCTTTCTGAGTATCCATAACTTCACTATTAATGCTTTTAAACCTGTGCAATGGCCTGTAACAATAACACTACCAAACGAAGCGTAAAAGAGATCTTTTTGACATAAACTTGTAATCAAATGCAATGCGATACCAAACCAACAAAACATGATAAATGACTCTGAAGCAACTATAAACAAACATAAATCTTACCAAAGTGATGAAAGTATGTCGGATTAACGGTGGGAATTCAATGGAAATGGTGACCGATCAAAAGCAAATAATATAAATCCAAAGAGTTGCGCTCCTAGCGCGCTTGAAGAAAGAAAAGCAAGCAAAATCCAAAAATCTACGCTTCCAGAACGCTTGAAGTGAGCAAATAAAGAAGATTCTAGAAAGTTGTGCTCCTAGCACGCTTGAAGCAAGCAAATCAAGCAAAATTCAGAAAGTTGTGCTTCCAAAACATTTGAAGCGGGATCTCCTTAGTCCAACTTTTTGGGGTTAAGCAGGGTAAGGCGGTTTAGGCTAATGTGTAAAATAACTTCAAGGCGAAGAAAGGTGGTTGCGCTTAGCGAGACTAGGTTGGGCTAAGCGAGAGTGTGATTTCGAGACCAATTTATATACCATTCAAAACATCAAAATGAGGATCTTATCATTTTTTTCTGAGATAGAAACAACTATTGGCAATGGAGAAAGTCAAATCTTGAGGAATTGAAGGTGGATACGCAAAAATAATCGAGAAATCAAGATTTATGCTCATTCATCTATATTCTTCTCACTTGTACCAAGTTACCATGATAATGAGTAGCTAACTTCTCTCTTGTTGGGATTAGATGTAGTTAACCGTAATCATATGTATCTCTTCTGATCATTGTTATATGAACTATTTATGAATCAATATTGATGTATTTTTATATAAATGTTACTTTTATGGGTTTGAATCATCACTGAAAAATAACTTTCGAATCCCGACTTAAGATAATCATTTATTAAAATCTAAATTCTAGAAATATATTTGGATTTAATATTTACTACATGTATCAATTTTTAATGTTATCGTATTGATTAATAGGGTGAGAGATCGTCGATTAAATCATACGGTAGAACCCACACCATTGTTTAGAGATAAACAATATCAGTGAGAAATACGTGATAATAGAGATTAATAACTAGGATTCACATAACCAATCAGCAGAATACATGTGATATAGGTTAATGAAATATAACCCCAACAAGTTTATCTATCTATTCATTTTCTTAAACATTTACCATTAAACGTTCCTTTAATTTCCATAATCAAATATCCTGTAAACCCTTCACTTAAAACCATATTAACTGTTGAAAGGAAGTGATATCACACTAGTCATTATGGATACAATAACAACAATACTTACTTTTAATTCTACACATCAAAATAGCGTCGTTGTCGGGGACTGGCGTTTAGATATTACAAGCATAATGATTGTTTTTATTGTTTTAAGCAATTTTGCAATTGTTAATATTGTGTATATATCTATTTTAACCCATCTTGTTGCTCGCTTGTGTTAGGTTTGTGAATTTTGTTTATGCGAGCTAAAACACCGAAAGATCAATTGCTTTTTGATTCCGAGATCTAAAGAGCTACCCGAAGAAACAATAACAAAACTAGAAAATGCAAACAACTAGCCAAGCAAAGGAATCAACAAAATGGAACTTCTACTTCAATTTCTTCAACATCTCCTCAACCATAGAAAGACATGGTTGGACAAGTTATGGCTGAAAAAGTTGTGTCTGGAGAAGTTAGGGATGAACAGGAAAGGCTAATGATGCGTCACAATCGCCCAAGACGGTTAGCTCATATTGTCAGATCTCCAATCAATACCATACAAACCGATATGAAGACTGTATTGCTTCAAATTATTTATGTGAATCTTTTCACTGAACTTGACCTTGTATATCCATATACTCATCTTACCAAGTTCTATAGGCTTGTCGGTACCCTTGAAGCATCTGAAGCAGAAGAAGAAGAAGAAGCTGTGTTCATGAGATTATTTCATCACTCATTGATCAATAAAGCAAAAGATTGGTATCTAGACCAACCAATTAAAATTATGACCAATTGAAATTTACTTGAGTAAAAGTTTCTTAACCGGTTCTTCCCACATAACAAATTCATGGATGCCAAGAAAATTATTACCGTATTCGCTTAGGGTTCATAGAAACACTTTGTGAATCATGAGAGCGTTACAAGTCTATGTTGAGGAAATTTCCTAGTCATGGTTTTAATGTGTATAAAATTCCATATTTCTCTATTGTTGATGTTTGTTGCCTTACATGAATAATATTATCACTATAATCTCACGTCGAATTAACAAAACCACTATAACCAATCTCTTGTGATATAGCTCACTAACCACTACTCGGAGTTTCCTATCCCTAATACACTAGCGTAAGCAAGTTTAGGCGATACAATATAGCGTTAACTCACTAGCCACTACTCAGGGTCTCCTATTCCTATTCAACCAGCGTAAGTACAACAATTGCCCTAAGTCCAACACATAGACTAATGGTTAGTATTCCCTATGTGCCCTAAATCAAATTAAAAGAGTATCTCACATAAAAATCATTATGAACAAGAAAAAATTGAATAGAATTATAGATCAAAGAATTCATGCAAATTTAAATCAAGATATTACCCAACAATATTGAAAGAGGTTCATCAAAACACAACCTAACCTAGAGAGAATTAGTCACTCATAATTGAAATTACAATACCAAATATTAATAACAGGTTTGCATAAGAATTCCCTTGAAGAATTGGCCTACAATGGCTTCCAATGTTCTCAAATATATGCCTTTTGGTGTTGTAAATCGTCACTTTTGGTGCATAAATTTGTCCCTTTTCGGGTAAATTTCAGAACGCATAAAAAGTACCAAAATTCCCCTTTTAATGTAGTTAAAAAGCGTAAAAAAAAAACCCAGAAAATAGCTCATCGCATGCGTGATACTTTTCCATCGCGCGTGTGATACTTTCCATCACGCACGTGATTATTCCAGAATATTGATATTTCTCTTAGCTTCATTTTGCACACAAAAAACACGTCAAAACAAGTTACGGAACTCCATATATGATCAAGTTACTAGACAAACGTCAAGATGTAAATTATGCTGCAAATTGTTCGTTTCTTCATAATTTCTTCCCGATTTCTTGGCTTTGTTCTGTTTCTTAGTCTCCTTCATTTTCTCCATACTTCTTCATATTTATCTCATCTTTAACTTGAGAGTTCATCGAATTCATCGCAAATACTCATAAAAAACCAGGTAATGACAAACTGTCATCACAACCCCAAACTTAATTTGTTGCTTGTCCTCAAGTAACTCGCCTGAAATTGCACATTTCAAACAGAAAAACAAATTTCAATAATAACGAATGAACATCGCCAACTATGTTACCTGATCATCATTCCAGTTTGGAAAAGTTCTTCCAACACAACAAGTACTCAACCTCTCTCTCTCAACTCGCTAATTTTTTTCACTCGAGTTGACAGGTGTCGCATCCGCGAAAAAACAACCGGCGGGCTGAAACAAAAACAACACAGAGCCGCCACTGCGCGTTATTTATCCCAAGATAGGGAAAGGAAACGCTCAGAGAAACCTGGAAAAAGCATGGTCTCGCGACCAAAGAGAAAGGGTAAGGGAGTCGGTTACGCAAGGGGAAGGTATTAGCACCCCTCACGTCCGTCGTACTCGACGGGATCCACGTTCTAAAAGAAAGAATAGGTTGCTAAAATAAACACACATCACACACACACTAGAACAACACAGGTGGGGTTAAGAGGAAGAGAGCTCGATAGGACGTCGCATCCTATGCCTACATATCTCGTCTGGAACGAGAATCAGAGCTGCTGTAGTTCGGCTCACGCACGCCAAACAAGACACACACAAAACAGGCAAACATGGAGCCTGAATGCCAATCACTGGGCTTACATCAGCATCCGAACCAAAACAGACACACACTGGAACCCAGATGCCACTTGATGGACTTACACCGGCTTCCAAGCACACAACAAGAACAAACAAACTACAAATGGCTAAGGAGTCAGGGACTCGAGCCTAACCATCGTCAAACAACACACACAAAAAGGAAAAAAAGTGCCCGGAGAGGTCTCGCACGACCTCCTGCCTACATACCTCGTCTGGAACGAGGATCAGGGCGATGTAGTTCCCCTGAAAGGGAAAGAAATAACATGCAAACTAGTAGGGAGTCAGGAACTCGAGCCTACAAGTCATCAAGCAAGCCAGAAGAGACGCTGAGACGTCAGAAGAAACTGCACACACAGACTAACAGGGAGTCGGGAACTCGAGCCTGATAGCTGCCAAACAAAACACACGCAAAAAAGAAAAGGGTGCCCGGAGAGACCTCGCGCGGTCTCCTGCCTACGTACCTCATCTGGCATGAGGATCAGGGCGACGTAGTTCCCCTGAAAGGGAAAGAAAATCTAGCCAGAAACCAAGGGAAGACACACTACCAGGGAGTTGTACTCGAGCCTAGTGTTGTCATGCATCATTGCCCTACGTTGTGGTTTCTACCTACTTGCACAACTGCAAGCTAATCCTATCCAGGAAGAAAGCAAGCATACAAGCATACAAGCAAACAGAGCAAACAAATATTCACAAAGCACACACTATAACCAGTCAAGTGAGGCTCAAACAATGGGTTTGACTGCCGAAGCAAGTCATCTGTACATGGGTATTATTCGCTCTTAACCTTGCCATTGCGGGGCTAAGGTGAAGCAGATGAAAGGTGAGTGAAGATTAGACTTCACAGCTCTTATCCCTGACCAGGGAGAGCTTCAGACAAAGGAGCGTGGGTCCAGAATGGAGGGACCCTTCTACGCTCAAAGACTCTGACTCGATTGTGCAACAGCACAGGATCTTGGGTTTGTGTCCCAATGCATCTACACAGTGGTGTGAGCAGAGGGACGACTCAACAGAATAGTGGGGGATAGATTGCATATCCCTTTGATCCACCAATTGCCTCATAGAGGTCTTTACCTGCTTGGGCACAAATGTAAACAACCACAAACATCGCCTCTTAAGGAGGACTTCAGACAGTTGCCTGGCCAAGTAACAGGCCAGGTCTTCCAGACTACATGAAGTATAGAGATTCTACCTCAACTGGTTAAAAAAACCAAGCAGCAGCAAGCAAGTTCTTAAAGAACTGTAAGCGACTAAATGTACCTGAAATCAATCAAGTATCATCAGTACTCAGCCAGACAAACAGTAAACAGCAAATGTTAATCTACACAGACAACACAAGTTAAGGCACACAAGTGCAAGCTATAATCTCAAGCTCAAGCTTCACAACCTACAAAACAAAGTCAAATTAGTTCTCAACATCAAACAATCTCAATTTAATTGACTTGAAGCCATCTCCTTAAGCATTGTGCATTTCATCCTGAAAAGTCAAACCAAATGTGAGAAACTAGACCACTAGGCCAAGCCTAGGGTCCAAAAGGGAGAAAAAATTCTAAACAGCAAGCAATTCTCAACCAAAATCAAATTCAAGCAATTCAAAAGCAAATGCAATTGGTCCCATGCTCATATCATCCACCATTTTCATTTCATGCACAATTTGGTACAAACTAGGTCAAATACAACATCAAAAGTCCAAACAGAATGACTTCAATCAAAAGCATACCAAAACAATTCCAAAAATCCTCAAATAATTCACACCTAAACAGGACACAACCAACAAGTAGCATGTCAATTTTTAGCTCAATTGGACAAAAGGAACTAGGCCAATGAAAATCAAGAAATCCAGACACAATTATGCAAGCCAATTCATAACACCAACACATGCATTCACTTCAATAATTCATAAAACAGTGAGAACAATTAAGAAATGAATGGGACTAAAAGCATGATGTCCTACAATGTGTCTATAATCAGTATACCAAATTTCACATTCATCCAAAACCATATGAGCATTTCACAAAAGATATACAAACATGTGTCACACAAGGTTGCACAATGAACCAACAGTGAAGAAAATTATCAATCAAATGGAAAATGCCATAGAAAAATCCAGAAAAATTCACATGTTATCTTGACACATCAATGATCATACATGCAAAATTTCAACTCAATCCAACAATCATAGGTCATGCAAATAAATTCATGAAGTCGACCTAGCTAGGTGTGACACAAATTGTCACACCTAGATTCAAAAAATCATATCTCAATCATCAAGTATCCAAAAATCATAAACTTTACATGGAAATCACCATCAACATGTCCAGAATGAGCACAAAAATTTTCATCCATTTCTTTACAAGTATGAGCATTTCATGAAGGATATGGTGAAACATACAAAAATGTGACACATGACATAATCCCTAAGCATTTTATTTTTCTACTCATGCAAAAAATTCCAAAAAATATCCATTAAATTCTACACAATCTCATGAGTATGGCACAAAAAGTTTCACCAAAATTGGATGAGTTATGAGTGAGTTACTAATTTTCTAAGTCATGGCATCAAAATGAAATCAAAATGAAAAAAGGAAATGAAATAATAATATAAATAAATACTGCAATGGCATAAGCGTAAATAACATGTCCTTGGCCAAAACGACACAGTTTATTTTAATTCAGTGGCAGCGCGTGAGTGGTCAGTTCTGGAGGGAAACAGCATTTCGAATTGGCACGCGAGAATGAAAGATCAAACACGGCTTGTTCATCACTTTTTTCCAGAAAATTTCCAGCAATCTCAAGAACACATGAACAATGAATCTCAACAAAAATTAACATGCGTATAGTCATTGGAAAGGTCTAAGCAAGAGGATCACGAATATGTACATGATTTATCCTAATTCTAACTACATCTCATGGATCGACCAAATTAGGTTTTGTCATCAAAGCTTTGAATCTAAATATCTCTCACCTCACTCAATCATTCCAAAAACTAAAGGCATCATGATCATCTATGTTGAACACACTACAAAACGCATACAACAATTAAAGGAATCATGAGGTTCGATTTGGCACCTTAATTCGAAGACAGTGATGAATCTCGATGTTACAAGGCGTGGCTGGCCAAAACAGATGAAGCACGAAGCTCAGGAAGATGACTGGAGTGTTTAGCTTGATCCAATGTAGCTTCTAGTGGAAGAAAATTCAATTCACCATGGATGAGTTCTTCACGAACAGTCACGGATTTGGTGTTGTTAGCAATGGATTTGTCCAAACAGATGAAGATCCATGTTCATAGAGCACGAAGCAAGAAGAAATTCACAAAATGATGAAGAATTGGAAGAGTTTTGTTGAATTTTATGGATGAATGTTCTTGATGAATTTGGAGAATTGGAGGGAAAAACTGTTAGAGATTTTGTGAAATTGTGATTCTCATCCAAATTCAGTTATGATTAAGTTTAAATACTTCCACTTAATCCACCTCCTTAATCTCCAATTAACAAAAATGAATTGTAATTAGCATAAATGCAATTTTCAAAGCAAGGGCAAAAATGTCTTTTCACCCTGGGGCCCATGACAGCTGTATGACAGCTCACACACTCTCCAAATTCCATTTGTGATGTGTTGCAACTTGTCTCATGGCAATTGGTTTTGTATTTTTCAATTTTCAACATGCTATGCCAAAATATGCAATTTCAAGTGCAATTCCAAAATGACTTAGTCAAATATTGCACTTTGCAAGCTTATGACAGTTCAAACCATCTCCAATTGGCATATGTGAGGTGTTGCAAAAACTCTCATGCCAAAATTCCCATTATTTCTCCATTTGGACCATTTTACCCTTGGATCTTTAATTGTACCCTTGAAAATTGACCTTTTGCATTGACCATTTTTGATGAATTTCAATTATGCACCATGAAAGTACATGTCAAATGGAGTTTGCTCATAAAAAGATCATCCATTTTGGACACTCCATGTGAAAGTTATGCCACTTTGATTATGGGTCATTTTTGAAATTGAATGGACCATAACTTGTCAACCATACATGGGAATTTCAAGTTCTTGGACTTTTTGGAAAGGTGAGAACAAGATCTACAACTTTCATGTTGAACAAATTTTCATTTGAAGCTTCCTTGGACATGTAGTTTTGAGGTCAAAAACTTTCCATTTTTGGAAACTTCCATTACAAGTCACTTTCTATTTTTGGAATTTTTTCTCCTGACTTTATTTTCTTCATTCTTGAGCTTTGATATGTCAAATGAAACTTGTTTCAACATGAATGAAGTGTATCCAACTCTCTCCCACCTCCAAATCCATAAAATCAAGCACAGTTGACCACAGTTGACTTTTTCAACTGATAGATGAATTTGGCAATGCACTGATCAATCTGAACCCCAATTCTCTGATGAAATGGCTCAATGGTGAAACCCTTGCCTCCATAAGCTCCATAAAATCATGGAATGATCCTCATATCCATCATAGACCCCATCTCCTTGCTATGCCCTGATTGGCCCAATGCAACTGATTAGGGTTGACCAGTGGCCAAAACCCTAATCTCAAGGACTATGCTCCAACACTTGATGATGACAAACCATGATGATGATGATGAATCATTTCAAACAAGATGAAGACCAATCTCCTTGAGAACCACAAAACCCTAATTTGGACCTCCACATCCTCAGATGATTAATGACCAGTCCAATGAAACCCTAGCTTGCACATAACCTCTTCATCTTCTGATCAAGACTTAGGAGGATAACTTGCACAATGTAACCACATGATATGCAATATGCAATGCCTAATGACCTAAAAATGATATGCAATGTGTTATGCTAGTCCCAAGAGAGGAGGGCAAATTTTGAGGTGTTACAACAGGGTAATCACACAATCAACGTACAATATTTTATCATAAGTTTGTAAAATTTCTAATATAATCAATCAAAATCATATAAACACACAATTTTTAAGGTATTTCAAGATTGTAATAGGGATTATGTCAGAGTGGAATAATTTGTGATATTAGGTTAAAACCTTTGGAGTTAGGTACCTAATTTTCCTTATTTTATCATATTTCTTTTCATATCAACTCTTGCTTAATTACTTTGGTACTAGAGATTAACATTTTATGGTCCTAAACATTGTTTTTCTCATTTTTTGAAGAAGTTGCTTTAACTTCTTGATTTTTCTCTCTTTTTTTTAAAACCAAAATCTCTAGTACACCAACCCAAACTTAAACTTTGCTCACTTCCAAGAGCAACCCCAAACTTATTCTTTTGAATATGACAAGGAACTAAATTTTCTACCTAACTCCAAAGAGAGGGTGGAAAGATTTAATCTTTCAAGTAAGTTGGCTAATACATGTGGTTATGTCACCGAAGGAAAGAGTTTAGGCTTAAAGTGGTTAGCAAAGGATATAAACATGACATACATGTTAGTTTGAAAAGGCTCGGAGCTTACCACAAACAAATGCCTCATTGTATATTTATCAAACCAATAGATTAAATCAGAAATAATACAAATTCTAGAAAATAGCAATTGTACAGATACTCTCATAAGAAGGAAAAGTAAACAATGGAATATTTTGAGTACAAGGTAGTTGATTGTTCCTTTCTTCCTCAACTCTCAATCTGCAAGGAACTTTCTTGATGATCACCTTTGTTTCTTATGATGCTTACAATTCATCTATTCACTGCTAAAATTGTAATTTTGTAAATCTGAAAGAAACAACAGCAAGAAACTTGTTTATTAAAAACTAATATAAATTTATTGGTACAAAGGAGAACCAAGTATTGTAGCTAACACTCTAGATTTACTTGGGAGATTGACTTGTTGGACGTAAAAGAGAATTGCAGAAATTAATACATATTCAGAAAACTCCAAATTAACATGTCATTGGAGTGGAAAAGTGTTGCACGCCTTTCATGGTGTTGTTGAAGTCTTGGTTCTATTTGGTCCACTCTACCCTCGTCTGATTGATGATGATGCTCGAGAAGAGTTGCTTCTCTTTGGACCCATTTCCTGAAACAACAACAACAACAACAGAAAGTGCAAAGTGAATAGAAAACAAATAATAGGATTGGAGAGAGTTTTTAGTCTCTCTTTCGTCTTTCAATCCCTTTTTACGGTCTTTGTCCTATTGCTCCTCAATGTGATATGCTACAAAACAAAAACAATTAATTGAAAATAAACTAAAATTTAAATTTTGCAAATAAAATAAAAACTTATTGGATGGTTTGCCTCCCATTAAGCACTTCTTTAAGATCATAAGCTTGACCTTTCGATTTTTGTGTTAGGGCGGCATATATGACAAGAAAAATATATCATCATTCTTTTTCCTTTTATTTGGTAGGAATTCCACTACATTCATGAATTGAAGGTTTTTCTTCCATGTTCTCTTCAGCTTGATAGTATTGAACAAGGCATAAATCTCATCCAATACTTCATATATTTCTCCTCTTTTATCATCTTTGTTTCTAGGTGTAGGACTATTCTTTTAAGGAAGATCTTGTAGTTGGACATCTACGTCTAAACGGATTATTGCATTTGGAGCTTCATCCAAAACTATATAACCTTCATATTGCATTCTTTTTCTTTTCCTACATATAATTTTCACCCCTGTTTCTTCTATTCTTACTTCTATTTCTTTATCAGATGGTGTGTATTTTTCTTCTTCTTTCTCTTTTTCAATTCCTCCTTCATTGACGATCTCACATTCCTGTTTGAATTCTTTTTCAATTTCCTTATCTCTGGGACTATCTAAAAAAAATCCATTGAACTCCCCACTAGAGCTCCATTTTAATGCTATTTGGCTAGATACTATACCAAGTTGCATACCTAAGTTCTCGAAGGATGCTTCCATGTCCCTCTGCAAGGTTTCTTTCTTCCTGTTGATTTTTCGGAAATTGATTTGAGTAATCTTTATGAACTGAGTGAAGGTTTCTTCTACTCCTCCTTCATCGAATACCTCACATTCTTGTTTGACTGCTCTTTCAAATTCTGCATCCCTAGGACTATCTAATATATTTTCATAGAAATTCCCACTAGATCTCAGTTTTAATGCTAATTGGATGGATATTTGACCAAGTTGTATCTCTAAATTCTCGAAGGATGTTTCCATGTTACTTAGCACAGTCTCTTGATGTCTATTGAGTTTCTCGAAATTGAGTTGAGTCATCTTTATGCACTCAATCAGGGTCTCTTCAAGTTGATATGATGAATCCTCTTTCAATGAATAATTAGTATAAATGTAAGGTTCTGGCTCTGAATAATTTCGAGCATTTTGTTGAATTAGAGTTTTTGTTGCAAGTTCCTTTGAATAAGCTTCAAACTTTGCCAAGGTAGCATAGATGTCATCTTGCATGACTGTCTTGACTCGCATACAAAACAAAAAGAAGAATACCTTATTAACACTGAACTAGATAAAAAAAATAAAAAAATTAAAACTTAAAAGAGAAAGAAATAGAAAATAAAATTAAGAAGAAACAAAAATAAAATATTTACAATTGCAAAAAAACTAAATGTTGCATAAGCTCATCCTTGTTGAAATTATCAACAGTCCTCGGCAACGACGCCAAAAACTTGATGACTTCTCGGCAAGTGTACCGATAATGTCGCAGTAATAAAAAAGATCGAATCCACAAGGACTTCCATTTAACAAGACAAAATTATGCAATACGTAGAAAATACTAAATTGGGGAAGGGGGTTCAAGTTTCAAATGCGAAAAGAAAATAAGTTGTTCTGACAATAAGACAAAAGTAGCCAGACTGTGATACAATCCCTTATTTCTCTATTATTGATGTTTGATGTCTTACATGAATAATCTTATCACTATAATTCCATGGAGAATTAAAAAAACTGATATAACTAATCCCTTACGATATATCTCACTAATCACTACTCGGAGTTTCCTATCCCTGGTACACTAGCGTAAGCAGGATTAGACAATGCAATAAAGTGTTAATTCACTAGCCACTACTCGGGGTCTCCTATTCCTATTCAACCAACGTAAGTATAACAATTGTCCTAGGTCCAACATATAGACTAATGGTCAGTATTATCTATGTGCCCAAAATCAGATTAAAAGAGTATCTCACATAAAAAGCATTCCGAACAAGAAATAATTGAATAGAATTATAGATCAAAGAATTCATGCAAACTTAAATCAATATATTGCCCAACAATATTGAAACAAGTCCATCAAAACGCAACCTAATCCAGAGAGAATTAACTACTCATAATTGAAATTGCAATATCAAATATTAATAAGAGGTTTGCATAAGAATTCCCTTGAAGAGTTGACCTCCAATGGCTTCCAATGCTCTTCAAGTATGTCTTATGGTGTTGTAAATCGTCACTCTAGTCAAGATCACTTTATCCTTTGTTTCCTTTTGTGATATGAAATGTCTTAAAATGATTGTTCATATTTTTTAAAAGAGAAAAGCAGAGGTTTATGGTCAAGTCTGTAGTCGAATCAATATCTCAAAGGGGGGCTCACAATACATTTAGATCGAACTAGTATTGGGCGAATTGACTTTAATTTGAATTGATCATGCACTCCTGTATCAGTATATATATATATATATATATATATATATATATATATATATATATATATATATATATATATATATATATATATATATATATATATATATATATATATATATATATATATATATATATATATATATATATATATATATATATATATATATATATATATATATATATATCTTACTTTTATGAACTTTTCTTTGACAATTATTGGTTTTTCAACACAAGCCATATTAATTGAGGACAAATAAAGGTTCAAGTGTGAGGGAGTTTGATAACCAGTATTTTTACTGTTTTTAATTAGTTTTTTTCCTTCATGTTTTTGTATGTTTTATTTGTATTTTGCTGTCAAAAATGAGTATTTTTCATTATGTTTCAGTTACAATAGATTTGATACTGACTATTGGAGTAAAGAGAAGAAAAAACATAAGAGGAGCAAACAAGCAGAGGGAATGACACTTGGCCCGTCATGAGCACGACACCCGTCATGGCAAGGATGTCAACCATCATAGGTGTAGGGATAAAAACAATGACCCAACATGTTGAAGCCATGAAAGACGACCCGTCATCATCCATGACATCGATCATGGACTTAGAGATATTATTTATGTACCGAAAGGGCGTAAATGATATTTGACTTAGAAATTCGAGCAATTGATTTTGAGATTATGAAAGAGTTTCTAAATTAATTAAAGAATTACTTTTATCTTATAAAGGATCTTTAAATTTACAACTCATGTTGCAAAAATAGATGGATTGCGAGTGTAGAGTCCGATAATGCATTGACGAAAGTGGATATGATCACTAATTTTGATAATTTCTACAAAAGACAAAATTTTCGTTATAATCGATATCACAACTTGTGTGAGTTAAGTTCGTGTATAAAAATCATAGTTTTATACTCTTAATTTTATTTTCGAGAAAATCAAATATTTTACCATTTTTCGGACAAGCAAATTGCTTATCATAGTTATATACACGATAAACAACAATAATTGATAATTGATATATAAAGATGATAACTCTTTTTACTTTTTCGGTATTAGCGTATATTTTCCGTATATCAAGTAGTTTTTTTAAAGTTGTATTCGTCAGAGTATTGCATAAAGTGTTGATTTGAATGTATATTTACTCATTGAATTGCTTAATGATTTATTCTATTGTTGACTTATGATTTCATGGATTTAATATGATATACCCTACTTTTGTTGTATCTTTAAAAATGATGACTCACTTAGTATGTTTCTTTGAGGCAACTCTCATAATCCTTTCTGCGGGTAGATGACAACACTTGAAAAAGAGATTGAAGTTTAAGAGAATAAGTGATCGACATTTTTTCGTCACAACATATAAATATTTTTATGTCTTTAGTAAGTTTGCTAACATATGGTTCAATTGATATTTAGATTGTTATAGAACCAACTTTGTACGGTTTGACATAACTTCAATGTTTTTTCCTATCATTTTAATAGATATTTTGGCATTTGATTATGTTTATTTCTCATGTTTATTGTGTGATATTTTCTATGTTCGTAAGTGATTTCCAAATGAACAAGTTTGATCACATTTTCTATTTAATTACGCTTTTAAACCCTTTTTGGTAGAGTTTACCACAAATACAAGTTTGATCACATTGTCAACCACCATGAACCACCACCACTCCAACCATTATTCTAACCACCACTACAACCACAGTTGATCACTACCAACCATCATTGACCACCATTCATATCACTAATCTAACTGTTATTCTTACCACAATTGACCATTGTTGCCTATTACCAACCAACATCAACCACTACTCATTAATCCAACCATTATTTTGACTACCATTGACCACTACTACTAATATCATAATCTAACCATTATTCTGACTCACGTCAATCACCACTCCGATCATTATTCACCACTTTAGACCATCATGTTAACCACCCTTGTATATTTGTAGCATTTTAATTATTTTACAAACCTAATAATATGAATTGTTTAGATTAAGATATGTATATCATGAACATTTATTTTTATGTATGTGAGAAACTGAGTTTGTTTAAAAATTTTATAGCTCAAAATTTAAACTAAAACTAATTTTGATTTTTAAAAATTTTAAGACTCAACAAATTAATTTTAGATTTTGAAAATTTCAAAACAGAAAACGGAAGACCACCCCAATAGGGACCTAAATGTTTGCAATTTCACTATTTTCTCATAATTAGATTTTAAAAGATCAGTTGGATTACTACTTGCCTATATGCTCTTGACCAGGCTTAATAAATATTCTTAATTAGAATGAGAACTTGTTTTAAAAATATTTAGGAGGATAACTAGCTCTACTTCTTCAACAAGATTACTAAGATTTGGTCCTCAAAACTTGCATAACTCTAACCTCTCACAGCCATCTCAGCTCATTCTACATGATAGTCGAGATCACAATTTTCAATTAACTAATGCAACTTTTCTACCTTTTAGAGCCTCACAGATCATATAGTTACTCTTTTCAATTTCAAATCAAACGGATCATAATTTAGGGTCCTCACAAAAAAAGGTACTTTTCTACTAAAAGTTCTTATCAATCCATAAGACAGTGCAAAAAGTCGGATTCACCACAAAAGTTTAACCAATAAGCACAAAATAAGGGTTGGACAAAACTTTGGAACCTTCCTACTATTTCAAAGCATGTTCACTCTGTTTAACAAATTTTGAAAGATAAGTTATCAACACAAAAAAAAAGAAACTTCATAAAAACGAACCAGACTCTCAAAATATGACATAGTATATAATCTGGAATAATAATACAGACAGTAAAACCTAGAAACATATATCAAAAACCCCTCATGAAGGGCTTATACAAGGCCCACACATAACATAGGGTTTCACAGTAGGACTGCAACCATATTATTTCCGATAATTTCTTCCCGTCTCCAACATTTCTCAAAACACGCAATTTGTCGCGTATTTGATAAATGTCGGAGTAAGAAGAAACTATCATTATTTATTCCTCGGCCCACGGGCTAAGAAGGTCGACTAGATTGCTGCTGCTGCAGCAGTGGTGGAAGGTAAGTAACTACGGCAGTTATCGAAACCATACCAAATACCATTAGGAATGAAAGTATTGTAGTAGAAAGTAGCAGGCGGGTAGTTAAAGGTAGATACCGTGACACTCTCTGGTTTCCAGCCATCCCTTCCTGTTCTGTATAAATACAGATAGCATAATTGGTACGTACATGGTCCGTTTACATGAAATGTGTCTGTAGAGCACCTCTCAAATGTCCTTGAACTAGGATCATCCAATCTTGGAACATAAACCTGATTCATTATCCAATTCACCAACATATTAGTAATTGAAATGAAGTATTAATCAATCACAAAATTAAACTCTACTTAATATAAATGAGTGAACTTGAAATATGTATATTGATTCACGAGTTCGACTTTGACTTAAAAGTAAAAATGTTGAAAGATGATGTTGAAAAAACAGCTCGAGCTGATCCCTTTCCTATACCTAATTTAGATTGTGAAATTGATCAAAATTAGAGTCGATTCTTCCTAATAATTATTGAGTAGAAATGGAACCTGATATCCATAAGCATCGCCAAAAGAAAGACTGATTCGATCTCTGGTATAAGATGGAGATTTGCAGCTTGTCTTTATAGTCACCGTGTAAGCACAAGTGTTACCACCACCAGCATTCTGAAACATGCATATTGATTCATTTCAGATTTTACAATAACAAGATCTGAAAATGCTACTGTAAGAGTTGAAAAATTGATACCTGAGTTTGAATTTGGTTGGGGTTGAAAGACTGGTTAGCTTGAGGTTGATCAGAATGAGTGGTTATCGGTGTTGGTTCTGAGAAGACGGCGATTAGGGAAAATGAGAAGAAGATAATTGAAGCAAGAGGTTTCATGGTTATTGTTGTAGAGAATGGGTTGTTTCTATCACTGGTTTTATCGTAGCCACGACAAAGGGTCAATTTTCGAGTTTTCACGGGAGTCAATAGAGCTGAAATTGGTTGGTAAGGAGAACTAACACTTTATGCCACGATTAACACTCGAATTAGATTACTTAAATAAAAAACCTAATATAGGTGGTGAAAACTAAAAAAAAACTGATTACTTAATTTATTGTTTTTTTTATAAATTATTTATATTTTGGACTTGAATTTAAAACTTTAAGAAGATCATATTTTAAGACCGAAATCTCACCATTAAACCACATCTTAATTATTTTTTTGCGATATCATCATGTTGACTTTGACTTTCAATAAATTAATTTTGATTCAAAATAAATTAAATATAATCTAATTTAGACCGATGTTAATTTGTACCTTAAAGAACCGTAAATTAAATATAAGATATTCTCACCGTTTTTTTATTATAAGTCGTTTTTGACTTTTCATATATATTAAGAAATGTAATAATTATGGTATGAAAAAAATAAATTATGAAGGGTTTTACAATATTGTCCTTCATTAATGGTATTAAAAGACAAATTAACATAATTGAAATGAGAGAAAATAATAAATATTTAAAGTATAATAAGAAAAATAACATTAATGATTCATTGGTATTATAAAACGATTTATATTGTGATACAAAATATTTTAAATTTCATTTGAAGTTGTTCTTCATTTCTTTATAACTAGTATAGAACTACTCACTATTAAGAAAAATCTAAGAAAACTATGCAAGTCCTAGGATCAATCTAGTTGATCCGGTAAGTAATCAAAATATCAATTTTGAAGGATTAACGGTTCTTGACCAAAATCCTCGGTAAACAGTCATATGACAGCAACACAATTGATGCAAATCTGACTCAGCGTAGGTAGTTAAAAACTGACACTGATTAAACTATGAAGGTTTTGTTTTCGGATAAAAATAAAATCTTCACATTGTATCAATTTTTAACTAAATATATCAACTCAGATTTGTACCAATGACTTTAATGTCACGTTATTTTATTAAAATTTAATATTTTTTTTACCAAAAATTGATTAAAGAGATCAAATATAATAATAAAATTGAAGTTAAAGGACTAATTTATAATAATTTTTTAATTAAAAAATTAAAATATATATTAAAAGAAAATTCCATTAAAGTCAAGACTCAAATTATTTGTTGAAGATGAAAAATACTGGCATCACTATTATTATTCTTTTTTTATTTATTTTAATGATCTCTATATAATATAGATTTATATAGATCAAAATAAATATATCAAAAGGGTGAGTTTGTAGAATCAATCATAAAAATAAATAATAAAAAATTTAAATATGTCAAACTAATAGCAACTTTTTAATTAAATTTTTTGATAAAATAATATAGTATTAGACTTTAAAAATGAATAAAGTGAAAATTTTCAAATTCAAATTTGTACTCTGAACTAACAACCAAGTGGTACTTGGAAAACACTTTTAAAATGGTTTTTAATTTTTTTAAGTGGTACTTGGAAAACACTTTTAAAATGGTTTTTAATTTTTTTAAGTAGGTCAATTGTATGAGTCCATTTTATTAAGAAGAAGGTGTGAATGTAGTAAAGAGAGTGAGTAAGGGAAAAAACCACTTAAACATGGAAACACCTGAACCAAACACTCAACCTATTACTACTACTTTTTCTTTATCGTTTCCTAAACTCTGTAAAAGAACAAATTCTCATAAATTAGAAAATCTTATTGAGTATTCTCATGTTCTAGAAGATGCTCAAATTTCCAAAACAATATCTCCTCTATTAAGCTCGTACAACATCTTCAAAAGACAAAGAAGTGTTACCAGATCCATCCGAAATCTTATCTCTACAAGCCGCCCTCATATGAAAGAATACGTCCAGTCATCTAGACTAGACCAATGTAGCTTAAGAGCTACGAACCAAGAGCAGTACGTAGATTTGGAGATTCTCCAGTATCTTATAAGTCACTGGAAGACTGAAGGATATACAGTCTTGCACTTTGGGGCTGTCAGGCTCATACTTTCTCTTCACGGAAGGAAGAACCAACTTATATTTTGCAAAATAGCTTTACTGGAATCAAGCTACCTCCACTATGAAAACGCTGTGATAGGAACTGTTCTCACCACACTTCATGCATGGAGTATTGTCCTCGCCATTTTTTCAAACTATAACGTGAGTCTCAATGATATTACTTTATCCACGAGACTAAAGGTACAGGTACAAATCACCGGATCTGACCAAGTACCAGAAGCCATGTCAGCTACTCTCCATCACCAGATAATATACCGCTTGCAGAATCACTCGATAGATCTCTCTCTCTCAGGTTGCTCTTCTGATTCACTATTGGTTGTCACCAATAGAGAAGAAGACATGCCCTATATAGACCAAATTCCGAGAAGGATTACAAAGGAAGAGTTAACTAAGCTAATTCCTCTTGAATGGATAACCAACTACGAGAGACTTCATGTTGATAGAAGACCTATCCAATCCTAAGAGGCTACTTTCAGAAGATCTATTGACAAGATGGTCAAGACGATTTTCAAAAATGTGAAATGAAGGGTCGACCTCAATGTCTCCAATCTTCCAGACAATGATGATCCAACCAGTTTTAAAAGAAGACCGGTGTCCTGTCTATCATGTTACAACAGAAGGAAAACCCATCTACACTGATAAAATAGATGGCCATTTCATCTGGGATGTTGATCCAACAAGATGTGACCCAGATTGTGACTATTGGATGCACGACAATGATATTGACTGAGATATCATTCTTCCCAAAATAAATAAAAAGGGTAGGTGTAAACCCCCTCCACCTCCTCAAAGAAGATTCGATCCAGACAATGGTCCATGGGTAGGAACCCATGGAAAAAAGAAACCCCTCTCTATCTATGAGGAAGGACTTAAAATCCTCAAGAAAGAAGGATTATTACCACCTGATGATCCAACTCTTGTTACATGGTCACCAACAGACCATTGTAAGTCACTACATTCTCCAACCGTTGTCCAACCAATTCCTTGCTTTATCTACTCAGCTGCAACTCCTGAGTACGACCGACAATTTCCTTCCCTGGAAAGAAAAATGGATCCAATCACAGGCAGAACATCTAAACCCTTCATTCATCCTAGTGAAGTCCTTCCCGATGGGAAACTTAAACCTTTAACTCAAGCTGAAGAAGTTCTAAATTGGCAATCTAAAAATATGGTTTCTCAGAATGAGATTCTCCAAAACCTTGACAAAAGGGTGGATAAGATTGCTAAAAAAAATAGACGAGACAGATGAGTATCTCAAGGTTTTATCCCAAAAAATGCAAAAGAATTACAGGAGCTTAAAAGCCCAAGTATCTCAGTTGGATCGTGATTTGCGGCAGATGTTAGAAGAAAGAACTTTTGGCAAAAATTTTGACCAAAAGGAAAGAAAAATAATAAATCTACAAGGCTAAGTAAAAGAGATAGATGATTTTTTAAGAGCCTTTCATGAAAGAAAATCCAAGCCTGTTGAAAACTCTTTCTTTGACCCTCCTTCTTTTCCTACATATTTCAAACAACTAGAAAGGCCTTCTCCTTTCTATCATGCCTATGTTTCATCACCACCAGATCAGGTTAGATACATACCTACGGTTTATAGGCCAAAATCTACTAGGACTGCAACTCCCTCGACCTCCAAGACAAAAGGCAAAGCTTCCCGCCTGAGTGCTTCATCCTCAGACTCTCAGGATATTCCTGAAACACCTCCTCCAAAAATCCAAAAAGAAGAAGAAACTCCTGATAAAGGTTTCCAAGCCGTGTGGCGATCACTAGACATTATGAATCTTCCCAAAAAAATCACCATCTTGCTGAAACATCGGCACAAAAGGAAGACGAGTCCTCGACAGATGGTGACACCAACTCTAATCAAGAAACATCTATTGATGAAACACCGAGGTTTGTTTCATCAAAATTTGAATCTGAATACAACTATATCCCAAGACTCTTCATGGCAAATATAAAAGAGGAAGAATCCTTTTTTTGAGGAAGAGTCCCCTGAAGAAACTCTGGTTCCTGAAAGAACTAAACCAAATGGCGGTCCTTGGTTCACTTTTGATGATATTCCACCCATCCGCTGGAGAAAAAGATCACTTGAATTTGAAGCTTGGCTTGACACCCAGATGATGAAAACAAGTGCAGATAGTAATAAGATCATTCAAGAATTTTGATGTAGGATGACAAGCACGGTGAAGGAATGGTATCACAATCTTGGAACTTTCAAACAAGATGAGTTACACCATCTAGAAACTACAGCTAATATTCTTGGTGTGCTTCACCGTGAATTTATTGGTGATATGGAGATGTTTGATAGGAAAAATAGACAAGAATTCTTTGAGATGAAGTGTTATTCCCTCAAAACAAAGGACCTCGACAAACATTATCATATGATGGCACAAAGATATTATGTTCTTAATGGATACACTGACCCTAGTCTCAAGAATACCTATGCCTCCTCTCTACCACAAGAACTCCAGCCAGAGATTCATAGGATGTTAGCCACAACTCAAAGGGATATCAAAACCATGAGTCTTGGACAAATTCACCAGGTGACGATAGAAGAACTTGAAAAGCTTTGCAGTTTTCATCACCAATTTTCAGAGGTTATAGAACAAAAATCTAAATTCACCCATGCCTGTTGAAAGCCTTACCTGGAGATTAAGTGTAAAGACAAAAGGTGCAGCTGTGCAATAAAAAAGAAGCATCATTAACAAAAATACACCAAATGTCATAGGACCTTCAAGGGAAAGAAAAAGAAGACTATGAAGTTCTTCAGAATAAAACCTTTCAGAGGAAAAGGGAAAAATCATAGATGCTTTATTTGTGGGAAGAATGGACATTTCTCTAAAGAATGTCCTAATAATACCCATAAAGCAGCAAAACTGATCAACTCTCTTTAACCTATAGAATGAGACTTAGAATCTTTGTATTCTGAGCAAAGCTCTACTGACAAAGAAATAATTTTTGCCCTTCAAGACTCTTCTCCTGATGAATTCGGAGTCGGAAGATGGCATATATCTCCCTGTTTACTCCTTCAAAGAGATAGGAAGTTCTCTTCCTACTCCACCTCTCCCTTGTGTTGAAGTTCATGTCCTCGCAACAAAGTTTTCACGTCCAAAGGAAGTTATAGCCTATATGGACACTGGGGCCCAGATTACAATGATGAACCCTAGCATTCTCCCAGCAGAATCGTGGATAACACATGTTGCATATTTGTAGCAGCAGATGGGAAAGTTTTTAAGACAGATTTAATGACCTAGGAGAAAATAGGAATTAAATTCTTCCCAGACTGCATCGTCTAGACCAGGGTCATTGGCAGTAATCTTCCAAACAAAGATATTGTAGTAGGAATGAATGTCTATTCAGCAGCAAGCAGACTTCAAATTCTCCCCACAAGAATCAAATTCAAAAGAGAAGTCAAGCCTTATTCCGGAATATTGAAACTATATTCCATGTCTAAGATCCCCGTTGGTTATGAAGAAATCAAGTCCAACCTACTCAAACTTTGCGCAGACAACCATGAAAAATTCCACCATTTGAAACCTCTATGGAAAAATAAGGACTTTTTTGTCCAACTTCCTTTTAAGCTAAATGAAGATGTTAATCCAACCAAGACCACTCATCTGGGAATGAGTCCATCAGATTATACATTGGCTAGGGAAGAATGCAACCAGTTGCTCAAGCAAGGTCTGACAGAGCCCACCAAATCAGAATGGGCTTGTCAAGTATTTTATGTGGAGAAGAGATCTGCAAAGTTGGGAGGAAAAAAAGGCTAGTAATTGATTACAAACCTCTGAATCATTTTCTCAATGATGATAAATTTCCCATTCCAAAGGCCTCGTCCTTAAATGTTTTCATCAAACATGCCCAGATCTATTCTAAGTTTGATCTTAAGTCAGGATTTTGGCAATTGGGTATCAACCCCCGAGGATCGTTACAAAACATCATTTTACATTCCTAACGCCCAGTACCAATGGACTGCGTTACCATTTGTGCTTAAAGTAGCTTCGCCACTCTTTCAAAAAGCCATGACAAGAATTTTTGAACCCATTCTCAATAGTATTCTCATCTATATTGATGATGTGATATTGTTCTCAAAAGATGAAAAATCCATAAACAATTATTGGGCCAATTAGAATGATGCTCTCTGAAAAGAAAAATCAATTGGGCCAGACAGAGATTGATTTTTTAGGGATGCATTTCTCCCAAGGAAAATATCAACCCCAACCTCATGAATATCTCACTCTTAAGCAAATCCAGCAATTTCTTGGTATAATCAATTATATCAGAGTTTTCCTTCCAAGAATGGCGAAATACACGAGTCCTCTATCACAAATGCTAAAGAAAAAAACCCCACCACGGGGAACAATGCAAACTGAAGCAGTAGAAGCCTTGAAGAAGATCGCACAAACTCCACCTGCCCTAAAAATCCCTGGAAATGGGAAAAGAATTATGCAGACTGATGTCAGTGATCACTATTGGGGAGCAGTTGTGATAGAAGAATTTGAGGGGAAAAGATACTATTGTGGTCATGCCAACGGCCAATTTAAAGAAGCTGAAAAACACTATCACACCACCTACAAGGAAGCTCTCGCCGTAAAAATGGGAATTCAAAAGTTTGACTTCCACCTAAGAGGCTACCAGTTTGAAGTCCAGATGGATAATTCATCTTTTCCCAAGATCCTTGAATTCAAAAATAAGATGTCACCCGATCCTCAAACCATTCGCCTCAAAGATTGGTTTTCTATATATGATTTCTCTGTAAAACATATCAAATGAATCCAAAATGTGATTCCGGATCTACTATCCCGACCTATGAAACCTGTCCAGATCATCACAAACGAGCACACTTTCCCTCTGATTCTTATGGTCAAACCACTACCAGCTCATGCATCCACAACCAAGAATCTTCCTCCAGGAATAACAGTCTCCTCTTCACCATCCCAGCTTAAACAATATGTCAGGAACAATCTATTTTATTACATGACAAAAATCATAAGGAATAAACTCCCGGATCATACTCCTTATTTCCCTGACACACCTTTCCTTCTACCAATTTTACTACATTCACCATATGCACCCCTTCTTCTTAAGTAGGTCAATTTTACTACATTCACACCATATGCACCCCTTCTTCTTAAGTAGGTCAAGTGTATGAGTCCATTTTATTAAGGATGAACAACTAAAATGTCGTATATTTAAATTCGCACAAATTCGCACTCCTATCTCTGACATCTCTATACAGTTATCACTAAAAACTGTCACACACATCTTAACTAGACTATGTTGTATTTTTTTATTAGCAGATAAAAAAGCAATAATCACTAAAAACTTAGAAACAATTTAAAGGTCAATGGTTCGAATTAAAAACTGTCACAGACATGAAATCCAGATTTAGTGATATAAAGTTTTGCCAATTAAATTAGAATTTCTGATTTATTTATTTTTTGGTTGATCTTTAATTCGTATAGGAGTTGTGGTGGTCATGGTGAATTTGGTTGGAAAATAATAAAATCTGAATCTGAATTTTTCTAAAGAATTTTTATTTCAATCAGAGATAGACACTTGGTATATAACCTGAAATAAAAAGTGAATCACGTGTTGAGAAGCTTTTCTTGGTGCTTCTGTCGCCTCGCCAAACTCGTGCGTAAGTAAACACCAAAAATAATGAATCACACCTCAATTTAAATTTCCGTGCGCTTTCTTTTTTATGCAAAATTTCCATAACTTTAACAGTAAATTGGTAGCATTAAATACTGTCAAAACTTAGTTCCACGGAATGGAATATCATTATTTTTCTGCATCTTATTCTATTCCACTTTAATGGCCCACCTTTTTCATATGGCTTCTAGAATAAGACTCCAACTAAATTCATAAACCCTAATATTGTGACGTTTCAAATTTATTTTTCTTTGCAACATTTGGAATAAGATGCCCTAAAATTTTGTTGGAAGAAACCCTAAAATTTGAAACTAAATTCATAAACAGTCAAAATCCTCATAGGAATAAAAAGCATGTTTCTTCAGACAAAAGTATACTTAGAAGAGAAAACCAAGAAAGAATGGAAAAAGTACACATTGCACAAGGCAAAGGTAGAATAAAATCAATATAGATGTTACAGCATAACAAAATGTTTCAATTGCGAATGTTAATGTTAATACAAGTATTTATGGGCCGAGCAAAATCCTCACCTGCGCCATATTAGATGATAAAATATCATACCTAGAGGTTTGCCTGGCTTCGGTTACATGCCATTCTAACTCACAAGATGCTCAACACACAACTCAAACCACTCGTTCTATAATGACTGCCTCAGAATTTCTCATTCAGAACTCAGTAGGAGGCTTCAACCTTATCAATCTCTTGATTCTATCTTTTTCCGTATTTTCCAAATATCCCTTCAAAAGATACACAGAAAATATGTAAGCACAACATCAAGCAGAATCTCCTCTTTGCAACAATGGAATGCAAAAAGATAAAGATTGGATCAGAGGTGTGTATAGTGAACAGAGACAAAGTAGCAAGTTTTGCATAACAATATGGGGAAACCCATCTGGTTTTAGTAGTATTGTGTTTTTTTTTTTCTTCAGTTCACATTTATTCTTATAAGATTGGGTATCATTTCATGTGTATAGCAGAATATAATCATAATGTGACAGGTCTCATGCAAAATAATTGACATTAAAGAACAATATCTATAATAACTATATAGATACATGTGATAACATACACCATGTGAATGTCAAGAAACGATGTCTAAGGTATGTAGAATGAACGAGTAAACCGAGAACATTTTCAAAAATTAGCTGTGATCTTTTAATAAACATTTCCCACCAAGTCTGCTCACCTTCCATACAATTTCATCCAAACACAAGCAAATTCTTCCATACTTATCAAGGAAACGACGCTCAGTTGGGGGCTTCCCACATACATCCTTTACAGCTGAGGTTATTGTAAAGATCACCTCCGACACTGGACAGAAACAAAACATTGGTAAATTAGTATGATCGATATAAAGTTACTAAAGTTCTTGACAGCTTTAACAGGCTATGCCTAATGTGCACAAGTAAGTTAGTCTTGCACCACGCACGCGTTTGTTTTCTACCTTTTGATCAATAAATTTCATCATATCTCACTTGATCCAATGGTGAGACTTATTGATCCAATGCTAGAAACAACCTGTACATGGTGCAAGACTTATCTCGCCTGTGCCCTGTAGAATTGGCCTTATAACATAGACATTTTTTACAAAATTTCAATTTCCAACCCTTAACAATATGCTTGAGTCACTTGGTATTATTATGAATGCTGAAGACATCAACCGTTAGCATGAACGAATAACCTTGTTTTTCAATTAAATGTTTTTATTTTTGTTTTCTTGGAAAGTTAGACAAAAGTGTCCTCTAAGTTTAGATTCTAAGATGCACCCCTAGTAGTTCACCTGATTGCTAGCTTTTCCATTATGTTATTTAAAATGTAAAGCCATGCTTCCAACACCACAAGAGTATCCTTTAATTGGTAGTATATCTTCTATTAATATAGGGAATATGAGGGAAGGCTTCCATCTTTTATTAATAACTCCTTTGTCTAGGGAGCATTTCATGACTAAATGAGAATGGTGGGTTGAGGGGATACCGCGAAGAGAAGCTTGCAAGAATTGAAGAAATAGAAAGAAAGGGAAATGGAACAACGGTCGTGGATGAACATTAGTGTAAGGAATATAAAGGCTACGATACAGGAAACACTGTGCAGGATGGACGAGATTCTCGGAAGCCCAATTGACAACATAAGGAGAGGCAAAGCCATGGGTGCTAGACACAACAGTAACAGAGAAGAATCAAGCCTCGTTGATAAGTCAAGAGAATAATCAACACATTAGGTGGTCGAATAGTTGATGTCTCAAAGATGAGATCCAAGAATGAGAACTGCAGACCAGGACAAAAACTGTGAGTAACCTTACAAATGTTGATGCAGCTACTGAGATGAAAAGACAAATCCAATCACCAGATATCAGAGGACATTATTATCTTTAATATGCAAGTTGGTGGACCCTGGCGGAATAATATTTTAGCAAACTGATCACCTAGAGGACAAGGCTGGGAAGAGAGGGAGGGACTAGTAGATGTATGTACGGGATATTATAGAGAAGGTTAGTTTGTTGAGTTGAGATAATTAAAAGAAATAAAGTTGTTGCATATAAATAAGAGGAGGGAGTGATATCTTGTTACTTACGCGAGAATTAGGGACTTTGGCTATAAGCAGATGAACCCCGGAAGTTCTGCAGTGTACAATCTTTTCAATTGGGGTTTGTCCCTATTACTTTCTAATAAGATGTGGGGTTTTTATCCAACTTCAATCCAAAAAAAAAAAAAACAAATATCCACTTTCAAGCATCAACAACTTAAGTGATTCATTTCTATGTTCTATTTTACCATCAGCAAGTAGGAAATATTGCTGCAATTCCTTATTAAAGCATCAACACCTGAGATGAGTAACTCGTTTACTTTTATTTTACCATTTGCCATCATTACATATAAAAGATTGGTTCATAGAATACATACAAGCAAGTTCGTCGTACTCGTCCTTCCCCACAACGTATATACTGACATCTCCAAGTATTGTGTATACAATATAAACTGACCTGATAAAGATAAGAAGTAGAAGTAAAATACTAAATCCCCATGTACTAATAGGAAAACTGTTTCATCACATATGAATGAGACATGACATTCAAAAATGAAGGAATATGAATGAACAGCAATTACAATGAATCAAACAATATCTTTTTCTGCGAATCCTGTAACATCTATTCCTGATTTTGATTGGACAAGTTCACATGTAATTTGTTTAGCTTCCAATTCCACGACTCATTTACATATTTTCCATTAAGAATTACACTATCTGAAATATCATAGTAAACAACTAATGTTACTCACTCTGTTCTCATCTTTTTGCATTAGAAAGAACAGATGCAAAATGTGCAGTCTATCACTGATGTAGTCAAGCACGAGATCTTAAGTAGGATTGGTCGGTTTGTGAAAGATCGTAAAACTAAAATCACTAGCACAGCACATAAGATCCTACTGAAGGGAAAAATAGTAATTTCATATATATTTATACACACATACACATAAACATGAAGATTTATAATTTAGGCCCAAAAAAGAAAAGGCCCGGCACGTTTTTTTTACAATCTTGCTTCAAAAAGCTCGATCTTGACCACACCGGCAACGAAAACGATCTTTCTCTGATCGTAGCACTCTCAGACATCCTTGGTTGGTACGTAAGATCTTACGATCTTACGTGCCAGCACTCGATCTTAACTACCCTGATCACTGTCATAGTACTTAATTGATAATGATTCAGATACACACATTCAACAACCCATTTACCTCGCCACAACATTCATAGTAACCAAATTTAGTCCTTCCCCACAAGTTCAGAATCAGATAAAGTTACAAAATGCTATTATATAAAGCAACCTATCCAGGTACAAAATACTACTATCATACATCACATATAAATGAGAAATCAGTATATACTCACTTGTGGCAAGCAACTAGAAGTTCTTCATTTTTTACACCCTTAAGATTGTCCGCTCCTAGTTTGACCAAGAAAGAACGCCAGTGTAGACGCTCCTCCGCAGGAACTCCATGAAAACTGCAATCATAAATCCACTAAGTTCTGGTAATAACATTTGGTTCAATTCAATCATGTAATGTAAAAAGTGAAGCAATTTAGCATATTACTCTTTTGTTTTATTAAGTAGGCTAGTGGCTGGAGTCCACCTTATTAAAGATGAACAAGTGGGATGTTGTGGGTTCAAACCAGCGCGTCTGCACCCGACCCTATACAACTACCATCTGAGCTGTCTTAATGGGACTTTAGCATATTTAGGTATGAAGCTAACTAACACTAATCTATCCTCAAATTATCAATTTAACATCAAAATAGGATTAAAAAATTCCTAATTATATGGTATATGATCTATTAATTTCGTTAGTTGCTAAAGCATTCAAGGGGTTAAACATATACACTTGTGAAAGATTTGATTTTGAAAATGCTTAAGGAAATAACAAGTGTGTTAATCTAATCCAGTAAAAGATCAAGATAAACCAAAATCGAAAGTTTCAACAGCATCCAGATCAAACAAACCGCAGAAAATTATGAACAAAATAAGAAATGAGGAATTAGCAGGTAGAATATATAGATCAGAAAGAAGGAGATTGAAGTGTACCGTTCGATGAGGATATTGCCCTCGGCGTTCGCAAACAACACCGCGAGGATCATATTCTGGGTCTGAAATCAAACTGAAGTTTTTCTTCCCGGCGTCGTTAAATTGCCGAGTTTGAAATTACTTACATGCCCTTAGCAAATATGGGAAGATTAATTTGAATTTTTTACAAAAATAACCTACTTTTTTAAAGAAATTCCCAAAATACCTCTGGTTTCAAAAAAAATCTCAAACTACTCCACTTTTACGAGGAGGCGCCAATTCAATTGGCGTCTCCTCTTAAAAATTGAATGCAGGATGCCAATTGGATTGATTAGGGCAGGTGCCCTAGCCAATTGGATTGACGCCCCTGTGTAGTACTTAAGAGGAGGCGTCAATTCAATTGGAGCCTCAGTGTAAAATGCAATTTTTGTGTTATAAATAGATGCGTTTTGTGAGTCATTGTTTCACATCTCAATTAATCATTTGGCAATCATGTTTGGTGTTCGTCGCCGATACGGAAAGGTGATTTATGCGAGAGACAAACCTTAGATGTTGATGTTGTTCTGGAACATCACTACGTTCGATCAACTGAAGAGGGAGTTGGTTCGTTGGTTAGATGGGAAAATACCAGAAGGGAAAAAAATTAGAAGTATTGAGAAACTCGACAGTATCTTTGGTTGGATGCGAATGAAGACTGATAAGGATGTTAGGGAAATGATATTCGGTCGATATGACATCAATTTGATTGTTGTAATCAGTTAAAAATATTTCTGTTTTCAGATAGCTTATTTTGTACTGATGTTTGTTGTGAAACTCGTTGTAACAAAAACTTAATGATATATAATGATTGAAGGTTACAGAAATACAATGTTACAAAAAGCTTAAGACCCAGATGATGCTCCTCGATTGGGATAATTGTTCTTGTTGTGTCCTGGTTGACGACAAATACTACATAATCTTATCATTTTATCTATGGAACCCATCTTTGTCATTAAACAATCTAATTTCATCACGGTAATATTGAAATGACGGCCGAGTTAGAGCATACCCAACATTCACCACTTTCTCGCGAAGGTTCTTATCTTTGATTGCACGCATGAAGTTTTGTGCGATATGTCTAATGCAATAGACATGGGTAGAAAGAGGATTTACCAAGTTTATAATCTAACATACGTTCACATTTCAGTTTATTTGGCGTCCATACCTAAATTTGGATCATGACCATGAAATCAACGAAGAAGACGCAACCGTATGGACTGCATGCACATCGATCATAAGATTTACCACTATGGAGATGCACAACAATGATCTTGTGAAATTGAAGTTAGGTATGTTTCAACACATTCCAGATCCCCCAACAAACCTAGGAGAATTGCATCTACGCAAAGTTAACAACCAACGAAACTGCAACCCATGGCAAAGCTTCGCTAGATCTGAGTGTCACAAGCTATGATGCCAACTGAAGAAAAACCAATTCGTACTTATATGGCTTGGTACAGATCGGTTGGTTTTGAGTTCATCGCCGAGGATATGTACCTATACGACCCACACCAAGAAACTTACACACCAGACGCCTCAACATCTAACCCCAACAACATTGTCAGACCGGCTACACACAACCCCATATCTGTCAAACTTTCCGTTCCACAAATATACAAACATACAACCCTAACATGCCATAAACTCAACCACAATACCAAGAGCATACCCCGTACCACCACCAACAACTAGATCATCAACCAGAGACCCAACATCGCTTTGCACCCAACACATCATCCTACCAAAGCCGCCTTAGCCAAAACACTCAATGATCATTTAACACCAACCGTCCCTCCTCCTATCATAGCCAAGAAGCCCAAACATCTCAAAACTGAAACCTTCAATAAACCTATCACTACCAAACACCACAACAAACTTTCCAACCTTTCCTCGATGCATCATTCACACCAATGTCTCCCTTCAATCGTCCGGGTCGCCCATCAACAAGTCAAACACAACCCAACTACTCTGGCATGGGTCATGAACTCAGCTATGGCGGTACACCTTTGATGCATACACAAGACTATGCTGATTTGTCTGACTATCTCAACAGGCAATCTCCTGCAGTTGGTAGTGATGTTCCTGAGCCCTCAGATGCTCAACCACCTGTGGTGAATCATCAACGTGGGTTAGGGCCACGAGTTCGGGTAGCTAGGGGATGTGGGACCGGAGGTCATTTAGGTGATCCCGGTCATCAACTTTAGTCTTTTTTGTGTAAACGGGAATTTTTATTAATATGAATTGGTCAGATTTCAAAATTATGTATCATGTAGACTATTTTATGAAAAAAAAATACAAAACACACTGAGGTGCCAATCCAATTGGCACCTCCCTTTAACCTATACACATGGGCGTCAATTGAATTGGTTGAACCATGTGCCCTAGCCAATCCAATTGACGCCTTCTCTCTAAGTTTAAGAGGAGGCGCCAATTGGATTGACGCCTCCTCCTAAAAGTGGGGAGATTGATATTTTTTTTGAAATCAGGGTTATTTTGGGATTTTTTTTCAAAACCTGAGTTAGTTTAGTTAAAAATTCAACTAATGATTGCCAGACAATTCTTTTTAGGTTCCAAAAAGATGTATTTCAGATTCTCAAACTGCTTCAACTTTGTACCTTTTTCTTATTCTTTGGTGCTTTCTGCTTTTGGTGGTGCCCTTAAATCCTCCCATCGGTGTGGTTTGGTTTTTGGCCATTGAGTTTGTGCTTCCATCATAGCTAGAATTTCTTTCTCTTTTCATCCCCATGTTCTTCTATTTCCTGAGCAGATGAGCTAAGGACTCTTTCTAAAGGAAGTTTAGGGATTTGGTTCTAAATAGACTGAGCAACCACTGTGTATAACACTTCAACTATATTACTGGTACCCACATCATCTTTTTACTTCATAGTATTCCTAACATCAGTTTTTATCTCTTCAACATAAACCTTGAGGGTCATGGTTCCCTCCTCAATGTCTATCATGCATCTTCCTGTTTCTAGAAAAGGTCTCCCCAAAACTAGTGGGATCTCTTCATCTTCAGGAATTTCAAAATAATAAAGTCAACAAAAAACACAAACTTGTCTATTTTTACCAGAACATCTTCCATTACACCACATGGTTGCTTCACTAAATGATAAGCAAATTGAAGTGTCATTCTGGTATCCTGAACCATACCAATTCCTAACTTTCTATTGATGGACAAAGGCATAAGACTCACACTAGCTCCCAGATCAATAAGTTCCTTCTTGAAATTTCTATCCCCAATTATGCATGGAATGGTGACATAGCCTCTATCTTTCTTTTTCACCGAAATCTTCATACCTTGCAAGATAACACTGCATGTTTCAGTCAAAAGTATAGGTTCAGTGTTAATGGTACGTTTGTTGGAGATGATATCTTTCATGAACTTGACATATATTGGAATTTTCTTAAGTGCATAAAAAAATAGATATTAATTTCAAGCTTCTTAAACATCTCCAAGAATTTCTCAATTTTTTTTATGCTGATCCTTCTTCTTGTTTCTCGGAGGATATGGGAGTCTGATGGTTGGTTTTGGCTCTTTCTATTTTTCCTTATCAACCACTTTTGATGTGTCTTCTTCTTTAGTAATTTTCTTATTACCTCTAGAAAATGGTCTTCTTCTCCTGATTTGTCTTCAGGGCTCTCAGTTGACTAACTACTTCTAGTCATCACAACACTCACATTATTATGCTCTATTGGATTTGTCACTGTTGCACTAGGAATGGAACCTTTTACTTGAGAACCTGCTATTTGTTATGCTATTTGACCCATATGAACTTCCAGATTCTTAATAGAAGTTGTAGTGTTCCTTTGATTGTTTCTTGTCTCTTCTTTGAATTGGGAGTTTTGAGCGGCCATCTTTTCAATGGCTAATTCCCAACCTGCCTCCTTAGGAGCTTGTTGCCGATATTGCTATTGGTATTGATTCTGGTAGTTTTGCTGAGGTTGATATTGTTATTGGTTATGATACTGATTAGGACCCTGTTTTTGAACATTCCCTTGCTGATATTTCCAGGAGAAGTTAAGATGATTCTTCCAACCTGGATTGTAAGTATTAGAGTAAGGATTTTTCTATTGCATATAATTCACTACTTCAATTTGTTGCACAGTTGTAACACAATACATAGCAGAATGAGGACCACCACAGATCCCACAACTAACAGCTTGAATTGGTTGAACTTTAGCTACCTATTGAGTACCTATATTCATTTCCTTTAGTTTTCTTTCAACTTCAACAGCTATTTGGTCTTCCATCTTTATACTCTGAGTAGACAATTTCAGGTCTACCATTCCTTCGGGCTTGCTTACACACCTATCATACAACTCTAAATGTTCATTAACAACAATGACTTATATTATCTTCTTGATATTAGTGGCTGTTGTAAAGTTGGTGTTGGTGTAAGCCCTAGAGGCCAATACTTTTGGTACTTGTATCAAATTATTTATTAACAATTAAAAAGGCTTTTTCTTTATTATGTTTGTTTAATAAAGTCCCTAGAATAGCTAGTCCGTTTAATGTATCAAGTATGACTTAATCATGAGATCACATTAAACATAAGGACACTATTCTTAAAGTATTCGTAGTCGAGCTTTATTGTGAAGTGGGATAACATTAAAGCATTAAGACTATTATGTTTGTAGACTGATGATCACATCTCATGGATCATGGATAAAGAGTTATCAAGTCTTAAACATAGGTATGAATATTAAGAGTAATATTTATACTGGATTGACCCGCTATGAGAATACTATATAGAATGTTATGCAAAGTGTCATAAGTTATTCTCATGGTGATAATGGTGTATACCACTCTTCGACCTGAAACCACTATGGACCCTAGATGTAGAGTCGAGTGCTTTATTGTTGATTCAATGTTGTCCGTAACTGGATAACCATAAAGACAGTTGATGGGTACTCCACAAAGCATGCTGAGGGACATGAGTGACCTAGATGGAATTTACCCATCCTGCGTAATAGGATAAATGTCTATGGGCCCAATATTGAACTGGACAAGGATGACACGGTTTATGCCTTGTGTTCAATATAGAAATAAGCGCAAAAGGGTAATTATACACATAATCATTATCACAAAAGGATTTGTCAGATCACATGACATTTTTGTGACTTGGGTAGCAGTGATGTGTTGCTAGATACCGCTCACTGTTTATTATGTTAAATGCGTGATTTAATATAATTGCCAACGTCGCGAAAACCTACAGGGTCACACACAAAGGACAGATTGATGAGAGATAGAGTAACCAAGGAACACCGTAAGGTACAGTGCACTTAAGTGGAATACGAAATATGGTAAGGTACCTGTCGCACCTCGAAAAATGGGGATACGACTTTAAAGCGAAGCGCGATCACACGCTCGCAATGATGGACTGAACAAAGTCGCCACCGAACTTTATTTATTCCCAAAAATGGGAAAGGGAAAATATCGATAAAACCCCTAAAAAAAGGATAAGATATGGTCATCGCAACCAATATCAGGGTTCGGGAGTCGATTACACAAGGGGAAGGTATTAGCACCCCTCACGTCCGTTGTACTCAACGGGAACCATTAGGTTAGTTGTGTGCGTTAGTGTTAGTTGAAATATTAGGATTTTCGAATTATTAGGTGGGAAAGAAAGAATAGAAGAGAGAAGAAATATTTTTGGATTTTTGACGAAGGACTACCTAAGTTTTTTATTAGTGGGCCTGACAAGATTTAAAAATCCTGCTCCTACGTACCTCAAAAGAGAAATCAAGGCTTACGTAAATCTGGGTAGAAAAATGTTTGTTTGTTGGTTGATTTTAGCGAAAAGCTATACTGTATTAATCGACGAAAACATTATTTTACCCAAAACAGATGAGGAGTGCACACATACCACACATCGAACGGATTTATAAATCTACATTCGGAAAAGCGTCACTTATCTCGACTCAACAATCGTGGCCGAAACATTGTTTTGTATCACTTAAGACAAGATACCTTTCGTTTATGAAAGAAGGTTTTTGATTAATCGCACGGCGGCAAGAAAAGAGTTCGATTGGTTGGATGTATTTTGAGTGATGGCGAGAACTTGGATGAGCGAGATATACATCTCGAATCATAGCCTCAGGAGTGCACGGTATACACCATGTTCCATTTTCATCTTTATTGGCAAAAGTGTTTAATAGAGATTAAGTATTTTTAGGTTTGATTGAGAAAGGGTTTGAAGGAACCACATTGACAATTTTAGACGATGGCGAGAGTTAAGATAGGCGAGGCATCCGCCTCGAATCTTAATCTCAGGAGTGCACGGTATACACCATGTTCCATTTCCATCTTTATTGAAAGAGGTTAAGATAGGAATTAAGTATTTTGGAGTTTGAAAGACAAATACTTGTGACTTGCAAGCTCTTATAACTTGGGTCTAATACTCGGGACTACGTCTGGACATTCCACCCAGGCAGTCTGTTTCTTTCCCACTTTGTTAAGAAAATGATTCGAACATTACGAATGTTTTGGAGGGAAGACGAATATTTATGGCTTGCAAGCTCTTACAGCTTGAGCCAAATATTCAGGATTATAACTGGATATTCCATCCAGGATAATCTTTTTCTTCACGTTTTAGAAAAGGGTTTGAATATTATGTTTGATTTGTGAAATGATCTTGAAATGATTCACATTTATTTTTGGAATGTATTTTGAAATTGAGGAAAGTTGAAATTGATTTTGAAATCGAATGAAATTTGAGTATGATTATTTACACGTGTAAAAGTATAGATATGGGTACTAATAACCTAACTAAATTAGTTAACACACAAAAATCGACTAATCGAATAAAAAATATCGGAAATTCAACCATTAATTAAATCTAAAAGGTAAACATTTAAAGATACAAACAACTAAATATTGATAAAAATTTAAAATAAAATAAATAGTAGAAGTTATATACAAAATTAAATAAAATAGTAAGCATAACAAATATAAACACAAAGATTTGCTGTCCCCAAGTATTGAACCCCCCACACTAAAGAGAGTGAAATTGCTCTCATTCCACTAGGCCACTTGTGGTCATTTGCTATCTCAATGCTAATTTGAATAAGTAAACCAGAAATAGATTAAGATTAAAATTTAAAAATAAAACCAAGATAAAAGAGTCTGTTGGACTACCAATTAAAAGTGGGAAAAATCCAAGAAAACAAACCCAGCCGCCTGGCTGTTGGGTTCCAGAGGCTAATGGATTGGGAATACCAAAATAATATACTAATATACACTATTAAATAAAAACACAGGAAGACTAAACGTAAAATCTTTTATAGTTTAAATGTTGGTTTTGTTAACAAATAAAAAGAAAATGAATAATAGGAAAAAAAAAAGGTGAGAGGTACTGTAACAAGAACCCAGAAAAGTTCATCGTCCTCAATCTCTCTCTCTCACGCCTCTCAACCGCGTCTCTCTCAAACTTCACTCATCACTCTCAGTTGTCCCTCACAATCGCTCATCATCTCTCACGCTCACTCAATCGATCATCCTCCACCTTCGCCCTCTCAATCACTCGTCATCTCTCAGCCGTCTCTCACATTAGCCTCACGGCACTACCCAAGAAATGCACAAATCGATGGTTTCAAAGGGGAATCGAGTAAAAATCTCACCTTCGGTGGTGACGACGGCGACGGTGAAGCTTAAATCCCTTATTCGCCTCTTCAATCCAGGTTTGCTTCTGCCGTTTTTAGGATTAGGGTTTCGTTTCTGAGATTTTTCATTTTTTTTCTCAATCTCACCTTCCCTTTTTATATCCAACAGATTAGGGTTTAGGGTTGTTGTATGGTGGATCGAAACAGGTATCCGCCAATATCCTTTCGGTGGACTCAGTTTGTATCAGTCTTTTTGATGCTTGGATTTGGAAAAGGTAACCTGAACCTATGCTTTTTTCTTCTACTTTTGTCTCAATTCCATTTTGGGATATTTTTCAAAATTTACTGCTTTGGCTAATTGCTTTATGTTTTACTGCAGTGAATTCGGTGAAAACATGAGGAGCTTTTGTTTTTCACATGGCTTTGGTTTTACTGCATCCAACACGGTTTGACTTCTACAATTTGATGTATTATAATGACCTTGTAGGATACACTCATCATTCTGGTTTTGGTTTGTAGCATTGTAGCTCTGATGTTTATTGCAAAAGCTTGGGTTTGAATCATGCTTACATTCAGTTGAAGCTGTTCAATATATTCTAGAATTTCTGTTTAGAAATAAAAAATGATTGCAGGGAACAATTCAGTGATTCACCATAATTTGGATAGTGACAATGCTAAATAACTTTTTGATTGTTTTAACTCTTCCATGACTTAAGATGACATTATTCCTTCATCTAGTTGTCTTTTAAAATTGAACTTTTGGACTTTGTCTTCAATTATGCAAATAGTCTCTATCAACCAATCGCTTGTGTTTTTTGTTTAATCAGGTGCAGCGAAAACGTGTCTATGATCTAAGGCACTTAATCTTAACCGGAGACGATGAAAGTTGTTCTCAACACATATTACAGTGAGTGCCTTTGAATTCTAATGCTGTTGGAGTTAATCGTTAATTTTTTGCATGTGTATTTGAGTAATATTAGCTGACAGTTCCTTTAGCCAAATCCTAAATCTTTCTGTCCAACTGTGCATTTCATGTTTCTGACTGAAATTTTCATAAAGCTCGCTGATCCTGGTGGCAAGTTTTGCAAGTGGTTTTGATGTAAGAGAGAAGATTGTTTCTAGAAGCTTGGACTGATGTTGTACTACTTTTCCTTTGCCATTTGCAGGTTTTACTTGGAATGTGTGTGGAGTATTATCATTGCAAACTCGTAGTGGTATGGTTCTGTAGGTAATATTGCATTCTTGGCTTGATGCAATGTTGTTAAGATCAGAATTGTAGATTATTATGCTTTGGTTTTGGTTTGTCATTTATATTTGTGTATGACCATTTGATGTTGGATCTGTTTTGGACAGGAAGTTTTCCACAATCAACGTCCATGTTGCAGGTCATGTTTGGCATTGATGATGGTCCAATCAATCTGGAAATCTAATGTATCTTATATTGAATCTTCCATAGATAAATTGACAACACTGTTTTTGGATGCTTCTTCGCATCGCATTGGTTCTTTATTTTTAAGGTTAAAGCTAGATTTGAACTTCATATCCAAACCACATATTCAACAAGCATGTCTTGTGTTGCAACAATTAAATCAACTTGAGTTTCGATAGGTGTGGTCCGGCTATGATGCTGAAGTTTGCAGAAACAATGGTTGCATCAACAAAACAGTTGCTTTCCACTTGATCAGATATTACTTGTGCAGAGGTTATGTTGCACATGAGTACATTCGCGACATAGCCCATGATTAACAGCATCAGAGATTGCATTTGACAAATGCTGCTTGTCGGAACAGCGAGGCCGTCGGAATCTCCATAGTGATCAATAATCTTCTTCACTTGTGATATACAGTCAGAGAGGGCCTTCACTTCCTCTGCAACCAAGTGGCTACAGTGTTAGATAGAGCTTTCATTTAAGTCATTAAAAGGTGTACTAAAACCATGTGTTTGGTCAGAAGATTTAAGTGATGTAATACTTGTACTCAAACCCATCAATGCCATGAGTATTTTCAGTTTTCTGTAATGGCAATTGAAATACAGTTCTACATCCATTGGTGTTATCTTTTGACATGCTTCAATTAGAACATCTAGAGCCATGAGCTCGATGGAAGTTATCTTTTCATCTTTTTTATCTTCAATATATTAACTTCGTAGAGAACTCTATCAATGTTTATCTCTTTTACATCCTTGCAATGTGGGCGGGGGACTGAACCTGGAAAATGTTCCATTTTTCCCCTTTTTCCAAAAGTGACAAAGCAATACAAAATTCTTCACAAGCTTTTGCCTTGTGATGTCTGCAAGACAACGTATGAATCTCCCATGTAGAATTTCCCATATTCAGATTTGGGCAATGGAACCGGTTGAAAATTCTCAATCCTCCATATTTCAGTTCCTAATCTTTGACCCACTCCATGGAATGTAGGATCCAAAACCTTTGTAGTGTTAGACATAGCTAGATGCTCTAATTTCAAGAACATCACCTCAATTTCCTTTTGAAGCATAAATGTTTGACAATAACACATGGGAATCGTCGTGGTCAGGCTGAAGCTGGATGATGATTTGGCATATTAATTGGGATTAGTTTTTGGTAGTTTTGGAGTGAGTTCGATTTGGTCCTAATGTCCATTCCGTAAATTTGTAAGCTTAGAAAAATCTCATGATTTGTAATGAATATAACACTGGATGTGAATGAAAATTGGTGTCCTTGCAGCAAGTCCAAAATCTTTCTTTGTATCTTAGAGACTTCATGTATTCATGTGATGAGATGTTTTTTTTATTATAAGTTATTCATATGCCATGTACGTGGATGATTATGATTGAATGAATGAACGAAGTAATCGAACTATGAATGAGTATGTGGAAATTCTTGAATATGAATGGAATATTTTTCAATGTGAATGAAGAAAATATGAATGTAAATTTGGAATGTGAAAAAACGTTAAAAAAAAATAAAAAATGAAATAGTTAACATGAACATGAATGAAGGGTATGAAGGTGAATGAAGAAAGAATGCAAACGAGTGATTGATGGGGAAAAATTTTCAGGGCCAAAATCAGGGTATGACAGTACCAAATACTTAAGTGATTTTGGCATATTATGAGATATGGGCCAAAATACACTTAAGTGGGCTTTTTAGCTTGAAGCCCACACAAGTGGTTCTATAAATAGAACCCTTGGGTAGAAGCATTATAACACTCTAATTGGAATTTCGTTTCCCTCTCTCTCTCACTCAAAGCCTTCATTCGTAGCAGCTAGCACTGAGATTGAAGGAATCCGTTCGTGTGGACTGAGTAGAGGCGTTGTCATCGTTCAACGTTCGTGATCGCCACAAGAGGTAACGATTCTATCACTGATCATGCCCATTCATAAGGATCACTAAATGGAGAAATTTTTAAATTCCGCTGCGCCTTGGATGGCAATTCTCCTTCAGTGGTATCAGAGCCACTTACGAAACTATGAATCTGATAACTGTTTATTTTCTGTATTAATACGATTAAAGACAGAATGAATCAAAGATTAAATTGAGATCAATCAAGTTATATATATGATATATGTAATCCTGATGCAAAATACATTATATATGATATAGTGTTCTCGTTTCGTTCATTCAAACACTCAATGGTTGTTTTCCTTTGAGCGATCAATGGTCGTTTGCTTCTTGATCCGACATTAGTATGGTGAAGCAATGACGTGTTGATCAATCATACTGAATCAACAATCGAGATGTGTTTGACGGTCTGAAATTGGCGCATCAGGGTTAGTGACGGCACAATGGTTGTGTTGTCAGAGAGTTATGCGATTGGGGTTATGACGGCACAAGAGTTGTGCTTTCTAAACACTTTTTTGAACAGTGTTAACCGGTTAATGCATATGGTTAACCGGTTAACGCAAAACAGAATACAAATTATGAATAGATTTTCAAACAGTGTTAATCGGTTAACGCATTTGGTTAACCGGTTAACGCAAGACGAAATTTAATTTTCTAAGTTTTTCAAACATTGTTAACTGGTTAACGCATTTGGTTAACCGATTAACGCAAGACGAAATTCAATTTTCTAAGTTTTTCAAACAGTGTTAGCCGGTTAACGCATTTGGTTAACCGGTTAACGCAAGGCAAAACTCACCCGTTCGGCTAACTCTGCGTAATGTGATCGGTCGTCGAGACCTAGCTCCTTCCTTCCTTTCTTATGAATCTTGCGCCAAGCGCGGACCATCCTGCCCTTCAAGCCTTGGGGATATTTACCCTCCCGAAAGAACACACCCTCTAATAGAATGTTATTGGGTTTATCCTTTAGGGGGAACCCAAGCTGACGACGTGCCAAAACAGGATTGTATTAATCCCACCACATGTACCAAGAAGAGGTACATTGGAGAATTCACCACAAGAGTCGATAATCTGCACACAATCATACATACGGTTGTACCAAGAGATATCATCATTAGTGAGAGACCTAAGTCTCGTGGACCAACATAGACATCCCTTGTTCTCCTTGAAGGCGACCGTCTGCGGTAAGTGAGAAATAAACCACTTATACAACAGAGGCAAACAACACACAATGGCACCACCACCCTTTGCATTCCTCATATGCAAAGAAAAATAAGTGTCACTCAACAGAGTCAGAACGGGATTAAGAGTAGAGAAGATCCTAATAGCGTTCAAATCCACAAATTTGTCGATGTTGGGGAACAACACCAACCCATAGATGAGAAGTACAAATATGGCCTCAAAGGCATCCTCACTCATGGCCTTCCCATACATAGTAGCTTGAGCAATGAGGAACTCAGAAGGGAGACCTTGAATTCCACCTTTGGTAGTCATATGAGCACCAACCAGAGATTCATCTATATGCAACATGTCAGCTATCTCTCGGGAAGTAGGAATGCTTTCCAAGCCACTGAACGGCAACTGGTCTAGAATAGGTATACCCACAAGATAGGCATACTCCTCAAGTGTAGGCAAAAGCTGGAAATCCAGAAAAGTGAAGCAACGGTACAAGGGATCATAAAACTGCACCAATACACTCATCAATCCTTCGTCCACCTGAGTAGTCAGAAGAGGAAGAAGCTTCCCAAAACGAGCCTTGAAACCCAAGGGATCTAATACATAGGATGTCAAATTCCTTAGCTCTTTCAAATCTGGTTGTCTGAAGCTGTACTTCTTTGTATTCCTTCTTTGTCTTTCCATGTCTGAAAATTTGCAAATAGACCTCTTAAGTTCCTTAAAAATTTCTTCATTATGTTGATGATATAGATGCAAATGGGTGCATGAATGCATGAATGCAACAATCACACTCAAGGATCAAGCAAAGCACACCAAACAAAGGTCATGGGATGGATCATATTATCCTTGATATCAATCATCCATTTTGGTGGATTATGGTTTACACCTTATCAACACCCAAGTTCCATTGATATTAAGGATACATGAACGAATCAACCATGAATCAAGGGTTTGTTGCAAGTCACGAGCATGGAGTCTCGGTTAAGAACCACCCAAAGGGAATGTACTAAGGTTTAACCTGCCAAACATGTTCTACAAGAGGTTCCCATACTCATCATCCCATCTTTCGGATATCATCGGAGAAACGACTACTCGTATTCCAAAAATATTCTCAAGAGAGACTCTTATGAGTGTAGTATCGCGTAACAATCGTATCAAATCTTACACTTGAACGACTTTCGCACTACATCCTAAAAATAGGCCAAGTTGGGCTTGGTAAACTAAGGTCCTTGGCTTCTAAGGTCTATATTGGAAAGAGTAATGTCTAACCACAACTACTTGTGTGACATTATTGATCCCAACATGACCTCCACCAAGTGAATGGACTTGCAAGTCAACTTGCTAAGGAATAACTCCACACAAGTCAACAAGACTACGCCATTCTCCTATCCTAAGTGCACTCGAGTTCGGGTATAGAACTCATCTCACAAAGATCACCAAGCATACAAGGAATTAATATTCAAGCAATTCATACATTACATACAATACAGTAATCCCAAATTGCACAAAAATATGTCACAAAACAATATACAATATAATACAACATAACATGAAAAGTAGGCAAAACCCATTAGGCAAAGCTATTCCCCAGCAGAGTCACCACTTTTCTGTAGCGGGGTATTCGTTACCATTAGAGATATTGACTAAATCCAAGGTAAATCATACAAGTCGAGTCGCCACCGCACTTCTATTTATCCAAAGGAATGGTTAGAAAGCGAACAAAAACCTAAAAGTTTTATCGAATCAAAAACTAGTAAAAATGTCAGAGATCTGGGTAAGGGGGTTGGTTATGCAATGGGAAGGTTTTAAGCACCCAAAACATCCTAGGTACTCCTAGGGAGCCCTTTTCACATTGGTTGTAAGGTTGGTATTTTGTGAAAATTTATTTGTGCAAACATGATTGCAGAGATGAGAAGAGAATGTACAAGTTTATTTACATTTGTGTTTGGATGGATAAACCCATTGCCTACGTACCATCTTAAAAAGATTAGGATCAAAACCTCGTAGTTTGGGGTAAAAATCTCAAAATGAGTTGGTGAATTGATTGGTCCAAAAGCCTTAAGGTCTTTTGTTATCCAAGGGAGAAAACTCAACCTAAAACCACAAATCCACAATGTGAGGATAGCTTCAACATGCTAGTGAGGGGTTAACCCTATAATAAGCATGGAAGACTCATTGTCCATCACTAAGGATATAGGTGAGTATTACATCTACCTCAAGGATAACTCAAACCTAATAGCTAAAGGTTATGAAAAAGTTTGATTAAGAAAGTGGCCATTGAAACCACAAAAAGGACATTTGAATGGGTTATATTTACCAATGAAAAGTATGTACAAAATGGTCAAAGTTGACTTAGAAGTTCAATTCAAAATAAGTGTTATGAAAAGAAAAGTTTGAAAATCAAAAGCATAAGGCTTAGGTTTCTAATGTTGAAAACAAGTGTTAAATGTTTGCACAAAAGTCTTGGCTTGGGTTAGAGTGGAGAGAAGAAGAAGAATGGCTAAAGTCATAAATATACAAGAGGTAAGAGATAAGAAGTAAAACCACAAATGGAGTTCCTCTCTTGAGATCATATTGATGATCCAAGTAGCTCCCATCCTTTGGAATAAGCAATCACATGAGCATAAACTCAAGCAATCAATAATCAAATGAACTCTTGGAAAGCTCCTCAATGTATCTTGGGTCCCTCTCTCTTTGGATGAACATGGCAATGGTTCTTCAAGTTGATCTCTTATAGGATTCCCTAGCACAAAAGCACACACATCAAAAGATTCTAGCAAAAACAAACAAGGAATGGACAATAAGAGTTTAGAAGTTGGTCCTTTCAAGGTCATCTTTCAACATTAAGCATTCTAAAGGCCCCAATGCCTAGTTGCTCTTTGACTCCAAATTTGCATAGGGAAGATCCTAAAGTCTAAGTCCATTTGTCCATTTCTTTGTATTTGGTCCACAACAATTAAAACAAGACACCAGCATAATAATATATACACAATTATGTGCTCAAGTGAGCAAAAGCCAAATTGCATTAACATAAACATGTGCTCAAATGAGCAAAGGGAAAAGCAAATGAATAATATGTACAAGAATAGTAAATTGCATAAATGTAAAGTGCAAAAAGTAAATGTTAATTGTTAATGGTTAGTGTTAGTAGTTAGTGCGCCATAAGGCAAATTTAGCGCTATGTTAAGCAATCGTAATTGGACTTATGTAGAAGTCACAACTATCTGAGACCGGTCAATAATAATATAGGCAACAACACAAGTTAGAAGTCTTGATTAGTGAACCAAGTTCTAACAACTTGCCATGCCAAAAAGAAGAAGAGAATTGATCTTGTATTGGTTTAAGTCATTTGCATGATTTAGGAAGCAACCCATCTTTAATGCAAAGCCATTCATTTGATCCATTGATCAAGATGAATTAGATTTGAATCAAGGAAGATTAAGCCTCCCTAATCAATGCTAACTTATCAACCTTTAACTCATTGATCAAAAAAGAAAAAGAAGAAGAAGGAGATGAAGAAGAATAATGGATAATGAAAATGGAAAGAATAAAATGCATTAAATAAAATGGAATGTACCAATCAACTAGTGTTGACCAATGACATTGAGGATCATGGTCAAACAATCAAAAACAGAAGTGAGATGAAGATTGGAAGTCAAGACATGAGCAAATTATTTTTGGCATTTTTAATATTCAAAATAAACTTGAATTAAAATAGTAAAGAAAGGTCAAACTCCAAAATCACTTCAAATCAATTTTTAAAAGTCCAAGTGATTTATCCCAAGTTCAACAAGGTCAAACAAAGTTTGACAAAAAAATTCAGCATTTTTAAAAGTCAGAAACTATTTTTAATCAATTAAAAATGAATAAAAATAACCTAATTGAACTAAAATCTCAAATAAATCTCAAATCAATTAATAAATTGATGAGAATATTTTCATAGATCCATCATCATTCAAATAGGTTGAGAAAATATTTTTGTATTTTTTGAATATCAAAAACTATTTAAAATGAATTAAAAAATAACCAGAAAAGAGAAAATTCACAAAAAATACCAAATGATAATGTAAAAAATATTAAAAATCATTTTTAGAAACTAGAATTAAAAAGAAAAATAATGCAATTGGTCCCATATTTTTTGGACCAATAATAAAAGAGATATGAATTTTTGAAGTTAAATGAAATAAAAGAAAATAAATGGAAATTAAATTAGAAAATGAAAAATGCTAAAAATCCTGGCGCGTTAGATCCAATTCATTAAAGGACGTGGAGGATCTGAAGGCAATGGCATGCGTGCGTATCATTGGACCAAGTCAACTGAGTCACACAATGCATTAAATAAAGTCATAAGATCCAAGAGTCATGATTCAATCTGGAAATCTTCATCAACGGCTAGGATTCAAACTGGCAAATGGACGGTGGTGTACACCACCGTCTTCTCCGGCGAGCATGGAGATTCCAGCCAAAATTGCAGGTCATAAAAACTTGATGAAAACAAGCGATCCTCATATCATTGGAAAGCTGGGGTGATGTACATCACCCCTGTACCATCCATTTTCATTCTAGATCTCCATGGTAAGAGAAATCAGAAGTTGAAAAATGTGGTGTTCAACTGAAACTTCATGGATTTGTAAAATTAAAAGCATCAACAAGTTGCCTCCATTGAGAGGACTTCAGCCAAGCAAAATGACACAAGAAACAAGCTAAAAATGAAGAGTTTCAAAGCAAATAAGTTTGAACATCAACCTTCTAAATACAGATCCGTGGAGCACGATCTTTCAACACACTTGCTTGCAGTTTGTTCTGGAGATGGAAATGAGGCAAGGATAAGGAATTAGAGTCCAATAATCAACCAAGGAAGTTGAGAATTGGATCTGAAAATTTCAAGTGAAAAAGCAAAATTCCTTTATAGTATGGCTTGGAGTGATTTCTGCAGTATTTCAGATTGATTCAGGGATCCCAATTGGATGAAATGGTGCTTCTATTTATAGATGGAAAGGCAAGGCAAGGGTGATCAAACTCGTGTGCATGAAGTTAGGTCCTCCATGCATGGGCCTGTACAGGCGCATGTGAGGCCCAAGATCAAGTGCAAATGCAATCTGAGCTCATTCTGAAGTGAAATGGACGTGCATTTTGAATGGTATTTGCTTGTGCATGAAGCTTCAACATGAATTCCATAATTGTGCCTAAAACTTCATCTCTTCGAAAATGCCAATTAGGAAATCCAAACATAAGCATATGGGTAATGGTTGGAAAGGTCTTGACATAAGGAACAAATGTTATGTTGGACAAAAACTCATTTGAAGTGTGGAAATTTATGAAAACAGGCCATGAAGTTCATAGAGCAAAACATGCTTTTGAGAATTTTGTCAAAATGAACCAACTTCAAGCCCTTATGTGTTGATGATGCAAGCCTCAAATGAAAAAACCTCCAACATAAAAGCTGTATATCGTTTCAAGACAATCAAAATGGACTTAAAGTTTGCATCATTTGGATTTTAGATGAAGAAGTTATGGGCACTTGAAGTTGGACTTTTTTGCCTTTCAATGCATTTGGTCCAAAGTGACCTATAATGTTTTGCATTATCACATGTATTTATTTTGAGATTTTGAAATTTTGTTCAACATAACATTTGAAGTAGACACAAAAATATTTCCAATGAATCTTATCCCACCTAAAAATCATAAAAAATGAATAAGTTATGTTCTTGGGAAGTTGACCCAAAATTAGGGTTTCAGTCAAAATGACCTATAATGTTTTGGTGTGGATGATGATCTTCAAAGCTTCAAATAAATTTTTGATGAACATGAAAGTTGTTCATATTGTCCTTAATAACATATTTAATTTTGGGATCATCTCCATTTTACCAACACATAAAAAGTTAGGTCTCAGTGTATTTCAAAATAGTCAGATGAATTGACTGATCAACTTCTCAAGTCCACAACTCATGTCTTGATGAATTGATGATTGAGGACACTCAAATAAGATCAAATATGCATGAAATGATGAATTAGAGAACTTCCCTTGATTGTATTTGACCATGGGCTGAGGTTGCTTCATGAGCAAGGCACACTTGGTACACAGATGAATTAGGGTTTCCTTGGAACACAAACCTCAAACCCTTTGACTTGCTTTGATCAAAATGATGAATTGAGATGCTAGGGAGGCATATTTGATGGATGAGAGCTTTGGGAACCATTTCCATGCTTGCCTTCATCTTCTCTTGGCCATATCCTTGCACAAGGGATCACCTAGAAGCTTTTGGACCTTGTGATTGCTCAAGCTACAAACAAGAAATGTTAGTGACATATTTTTGTGCTTTTGGTTAGTAAACAAAATGAGAAAAGCAATGATATATAATTCAAGCATGCTTGGTGATCTCAAACCACTCACAAGAGGTCCCACCCAAAGGCAAAGGGAACCAAGATGCTCATGATCCTTGAGGCTTTGCAAATGCAATGTTTTGATGCCATGAGGGATCTTGGGGCCAAAATTGGGATCTTATAGATGCCCCTATTTAAGGTCATTCTAGTCGGAGAAGTGAAGGTTAAAATCTTCGTCTCGACGAGGTAGAATGGGCTTAAATAATAACAAAGAGACGAATTTTGGTCCCTAAGAGACCTCATGATGCAGATGTATGTATGTAAATGGTAACGCTCTGTGGGGATATGCGTCCACAAAGAAAGGAATCAAGAATAACTGAAAATCCACTGGAATAACATGCTCATAAATGGGACAGAGACTTTAGGGATTCTACTAGGGAGTAAAGGGATAAAAATGCGTGAGCAGGTCACGACTTGAAACTTGCTGAGAGACACGAAGGAAATCCATGAAATAAATCAATGGAAAGACTCGAGCTGACTCAGAGATGCATAGGTTAGGGAATATGCAAATATAGTAAAAACTTATCCGTAACGGATACTTCGGATAAAATTCCGGACTCAGATGGGGAACATCCACTAAGGTACTTCACTGGGGAAACAGCCAAACCAAAATTCCTCTGGGGAAGCAACAGGTTGAGGTATTACCGGTTACTGGGTAATAAGCTCAAAGAGACATGTGCTCTGAACACCGGTATGAGGGTGAGAAACAACATGCTCGAGGGAAGAATGAATATCTAAGACCGGTATAAAGGTGAGAGATATCAAACATCCGAAAATCATCTGAGGAAGACCTAAAAAGGTAAACTTCAGCTCAGGGGAACATGACTCCGCCAGGGGACAAAAAGTCATAACAGGGAGCAGAGAGGAAGGAACACTAGGGATACCGGTTACTGGGCATATAATAGGTGACCAACCAAAGCGTGAATTGGGGAATATTCCCAAGACACTCATCATCCAAAAGAGGGATAAAAAGCAAAACTCGATTATAGGATGGACATTCGATTCCAATAAAAGGGATACGAATCTTACTCGACTGGGGAAGAACAAAAGGCTTCTACCAAAGAGTGCATGAGATATATTATCTATTACCGTCAGAACGTAGATAACATACTCGCATGGAAGATTATCCACAACCAGTTACTGGGTTAATAAAGGATAAATCGACCGAACAGAGAGGTCATCAGGATACCGGGAACTAAGTATATAATGACGACCAATCCAGGGGAGAAACAATCATTACCAACAAAGGGTAAATGAGAGATGACCCGTTGGGGATAAATTTCTTTATCAGAGCAATTATCCAAGAGATACATTATCGGTTATTGAGATATTCTCAAAAAGGAAAGGGGTGAAGGAATATCAATATCGAATATTGGATGAAGATAACCGTCAAGGAGGGGATTACATCTACCAGATACTGGGTAGAAAACCACGGAAAGGTAACCGTCATCGATTAGGATGAACAAAAGGTTAACTCTGCAAGGGGATGAAAATAGGGTTTACAACTACCAGTATAAGGGTAGAAGACCACAGACTTCACTAGGGGAAAGATGGGTAATTACTGGCTACTGAGAAATCATTCATCTATCACAGGGGAATGCAGGAAACAGTCACAAGAAGCCAATCTAGGATCGAACTAGAGAGGCAAGCTGAATCAAGACTCGTCCCAATGAGGATATAACTCAATGGGGAATTTCATCCCAATATATGTGTTGGGAGGAAACAGAAACAACCATCACCCACGAGGATATAACTCGGTTGGGACTATGAAAGAAAGGATAAACACTTTCTGCTTATGGGGCTGACTCTACATGGAGAGATCAAACACAAACATCTGCTTGAGGGAAGCATATTACCCACTAGCAAGAGATATCAATCAAAGGTATATGGCAAAGAATGCAATATGAATATCTGCATGTTTGGAAATTATATGCACACATGCGTGGTTTATGTATGATGAATGCTGACAAACAGAAATTTCTAACACAAACAGGTCCAAAGAATAAGTACACAACCATCCGGTACTACATTCTCAAGAGAGAAAGCCAGGCCCAGTGGAAAGATATCCAATCTGATGAGGGGCAAGAGATACCAGGAAACAAAGATTTCCGCAGGGGACTGAGCATCCGTCAATCCAATTGGGGACAACGTCGTTGCACGGATGAACTCCGACGTAGAAGCAACTCTACCGGGAAAAGTTATCAAAAAGGAGGATGGATCTCTGAAAGGGAACAACCAGAAGCTTCCAAAGATCACCAGATACTGTCCTACCAATGAGGTCATATCTGCTGAGGAGGGAGAGATGAATATTCTTACCAAACACTCTGCTCGAGAGAAAGAAACACAACTGGCTCCGGAGGAAGAGGGCACAAACATGCCAGGAATATGAACAAACGCCTTACCCTGTTGAGAATCTTACCATCCTTGGGAGAGCAATGCAGGCATTCCCAGTATCCATATGTCATTGTGAATGTTCACTTTGTTTAAAAACAAATTATGAAAACTTTGATTATTTAAAACAATGATATTTTTTCAATTAAAACATGCAAAACATTTGTTGAAATAGAAATAAATAAGAGTGCAAATAGTTGGATAAAGGCTCAAATTTATTTGATGGAATGGTAGTCTGCAAATGGCAAGACTCCATAGATCTTTTCGAATTTGAAATTGGTGATATATATTGGAAAAGGGCTACATTGAACATAATGACCATTTCTCCACCAATTCTGAATCTGATGTATTTGAAACTTTGGTTGATGATGAATGAGCGAGAATCTCTGACGGATGACAGTTTGTAGAACAAAGTCTTGTTAGGATGCAGTTACTTGCCAAATCCCTATTTTTGTCTAGATTGCCCCAGGGCGAGGTACTCAATCTAGCGGGATACATGTATTCATTTTTTCATGTCTCTAATTTTTGCCTGGATCGCCCTTTCGGGTTTTCAATCCACCGAGACGCTCATTTTTGCCTAAGTCGCCCTTTCGGGTTTTCAACTTAGCGAGCTATTCTATTTTTGTTTATTTAGGCGAAGTATTTCTTGACTGCATCTGAATTCATAGGACGAGTGAAATCCTCTCCATCCATAGTTGTAAGTATCAATGCACCGCCTGAAAAGGCTCTCTTAACAACATATGGATCTTCATAGTTTGAAGTCCACTTGCCCCTGGAATCGGGCGCGAAAGACAAGAATTTCTTGAGCACAAGGTCACCTTCTCGGAACACACGAGGCTTGACCTTCTTATCAAAGGCTTTCTTCATCCTTTGCTGATATAACTGACCATGGCACATGGCAGTCAATCTCTTTTCTTCAATTAAATTCAGCTGGTCATAACGACTCTGAACCCATTCAGTATCAGTCAACTTGGCCTCCATCAAGACTCTCATTGATGGGATCTCCACCTCTATTGAGAGCACAACCTCCATGCCATAAACGAGAGAGAAAGCGGTTGCCCCTGTTGAAGTACGGACAGATGTACGATATCCATGTAAAGCAATTGGTAGCATCTCATGCCAATCTTTATACGTGACAACCATCTTTTGTATAATTTTCTTGATATTCTTATTAGCAGCTTCAACAACCCCATTCATCTTGGGTCTGTAAGGAGAAGAATTATGATGTGCAATCTTGAACTCACTACACAACTCTTTCATCATTTTGTTGTTCAAGTTAGATCCATTATCAGTAATAATCTTATCTGGCACACCATATCGGCATATGAGTTGATTCTTGATAAACTTCACAACCACCTGCCTGGTCACATTTGCATATGATGCCGCTTCAACCCACTTAGTGAAGTAATCAATTGCTACGAGAATAAATCTGTGTCCATTGGACGCTTTCGGCTCTATCATGCCAATCGTGTCGATTCCCCACATGGAGAAGGGCCATGGTGATGAAATCACATTCAGAAGTGTCGGAGGAATATGAATCTTATCCGCATAAATCTGACACTTATGGCATTTCTTCACATATTTGCAGCAGTCAGACTCCATTGTCAGCCAATAGTAGCCTGCTCTCAACATCTTTCTAGCCATGGCATGTCCATTGGAATGAGTACCAAATGAACCCTCATGGACCTCAGTCATCAACAGGTCTGCTTCGTGTCTATCCACGCATCTGAGCAGCACCATGTCAAAATTTCTCTTATAAAGCACATCACCATTGAGGTAGAAACTTCATGATAATCTCCTCAGAGTCTTCTTATCTTTCACAGATGCCCCAGGCGGGTAAATCTGGTTCTGAAGGAAACACTTGATGTCACAATAACATGGCTTATCATCTTTTATTTCTTCTACTGCAAATACATGAGCTGGTCTATCCAAGCGCATCACAATGATATTGGGAACTTCATTCCTAAGTCTTACCACAATCATTGAAGCAAGCGTAGCAAGAGCGTATGCCATCTGATTCTCATCTCGAGGAATATGATGGAAGTCAACCTCAGTAAAGAATGTTGAAATCCTCCTCGCATAATCCCTATATGGAACGAGGCCAGGCTGATTCGTTTCCCATTCACCCTTAATCTGATTAACAACGAGGGCCGAATCACCATAAACATCGAGATGTTTGATCCTAAGATCAATGCACTCCTCCAATCCCATAATACAAGCTTCATACTCAGCCATATTATTCGTGTATTTGAAAGTTAGCCTTGCTGTAAAAGGAAAATCTGTGCCCTGAGGAGTAATAATCACTGCCCCAATACCATTTCCATATTGATTTACAGCGACATCAAATACAATACTCTATCTGGAACCAGGCTCTGGCCCTTCATCGAGCGTAGGCTCATCACAATCTTTCATTTTCAAATACAGAATCTCCTCGTCTGGGAAGTCATACTGAACTGACTGATAATCCTCAACCGGCTGATGTGCCAAGTGGTCAGCCAAGATACTACCTTTAATAGCCTTCTGAGCTCGATACTCAATATCATACTCAGATAACAACATCTGCCAACGGGCAATCCTCCCTGTTAAAGCAAGCTTCTCGAAGATATACTTGATTGGATCCATTTTGGATATTAACCAAGTCGTATGATTCAACATATACTGGCATAAGCGCTTAGCAGCCCAAGCCAAAGCACAACATGTTTTCTCAAGCATTGAGTATCGAGACTCACAATCAGTAAACTTCTTACTCAAATAGTAGATGGCATACTCTTTCTTTCCTGATTCATTCTGCTGTCCAAGGACACAACCCATTGAGTCTTCAAGAACTGTCAGATACATAATCAATGGTCTTCCTTCCACAGGCGGAGACAGGATTAGAGGCTCAGACAAATACTCTTTAATACTGTCAAAAGCTTTATGGCAATCCTCGGTCCAATCATGGGACTGATCTTTCCGGAGGAGCTTGAATATCGGTGCACATGTGGCAGTCATGTGGGATATGAACCTGGAAATGTAATTCAAGCGGCCAAGAAAACCTCGGACTTGCTTCTCAGTCTTGGGCGCAAGCATCTCTTGTATCTCTTTGACCTTTGCAGGATCAACCTCAATACCTCTTTCACTAACAATGAAGCCCAATAACTTGCCAGAACGGACTCCAAATGTACACTTGTTGGGATTCAGACGAAGCTTGTACTTCCTCAGACGCTGAAAAAGTTTCAACAGGTGTTCTACATGTTCAACTTCCGTTCTCGACTTAGCAATCATATCATCAACATATACCTCGATCTCCTTATGCATCATATCATGAAACAAGGTAGTCATAACTCGTTGTTACGTGGCTCCGGCGTTCTTCAAACCGAAGGGCATCACTCGATAACAGAATGTTCCCCAAGGTATGATGAATGTTGTCTTATCCATATCCTCGGGTGCCATTTTAATCTGATTATATCCAGAAAATCCGTCCATAAATGAGAAGACCTTGAATTTAGCCGTATTATCTACCAACATATCAATACGTGGTAGTGGAAAATCATCTTTCGGACTAGCTTTATTCAAGTCTCTATAGTCCATACACATCCAGACTTTTCCATCTTTCTTAGGCACGGGCACAATATTGGCCACCCATTGAGGATATGTAGAAGTCACCAGAAACCCCGCATCAATTTGCTTCTGAACTTCCTCTTTGATCTTTACTGCCATATCGGGATGAGTTCTTCTGAGCTTTTGCTTCACAGGCATACACTCAGGCTTCAAAGGTAGGAAATGTTGCACAATATCTGTATCTAGACCAGGCATGTCTTCATATGACCAGGCAAAGACGTCAACATATTCTCGTAGCAACTCAATCAACCCCTTCTTAACGGATTCTTCCAGGAGTGCCCCAATCTTCACTTCTCGCACACAATCTTCAGACCCCAAATTGATTGTTTCCAGATTCTCAAGATGCGGCTGGATGATCTTCTCTTCATGCTCAAGTAGACGGGTAATCTCGTCAGGAATCTCTTCAACATCATCTTCTTCCGCCTCAAATACAGGGAATTCAAAGTTGGGAGATGGTGTTGGATCATTATGTTCAATGGGTTTGATTAACCTGCATAATGATTTTGGATATAAAGAGCTTTTAGAATTCAAGCAAGGCAAATCATTATGCAGATGAAAAGATTGATTTTATTTTTATTTTTAGGGTTTTATGTGATCACCAATTTCATGCAAAAAGCGAAAAGGGAAAATAATTGGAAAAACAAACATTTAACATGAATTTATTGAATGAAAATATCATTGTATTTATGTGCTAACAATGTCATCACTTCTCCCTTTGGCATGGGAGAAGGGTTTTCAAACTCAATGAACATTACTTTGACTTATGGATAACTGTTGGAATATCCATAGCGACCCAATTATTGCAGATCCCTCCAGGGATAATGAAATTGCCAGAATCCTCTTCATCCTCTTCCAAAATGGCAGCAGCTTCCTCGTCTTGACCGGTGTGGATGAATCCTCCACTCTTGAACAAACCTTGCTTGTTGAAGACCCCAGAAGAATAGCCTATGCCAATCCGGGACTTGTTGTCTTCTAGCTTGATCATTTGCCCCAACCCGACAGTTGCGCCGTGCTCAATGGCCAACTTCGCATCTTTGTAGGAAACAAATGAATAAGTTCTCTTCTCAACAGGTTCAACAATAGATAAAGCTTGGAAGGGAGTTACAACTTCATCCTCAATATCTATATAAGAGAAGGAAGACAAATGGCTAACCAGGAGAGCCTTTTCTCCCCCTACCACCACCAGCTTCTTATTCTTTACAAATTTCAGTTTCTGGTGTAGGGTGGATGTCACGGCACCAGCCTCGTGAATCCATGGTCTGCCTAAGAGACAACTATACGACGGGTGAATATCCATAACCTGGAAGGTAATCTGGAAATCACTTGGTCCGATTTTGAATGGGAGATCAACCTCACCAATCACAGTTTTGCGAGACCCATCGAAAGCCTTCACAACTACTCCACTCTGCCTCATGGGAGACCCTTGATATGACAACTTCGCGAGAGTGGTCTTCGGCAATACATTCAACGATGACCCAGTGTCCACCAACACATTGGACATGGCGTCATCTTTGCAGCTCATAGATATATGTAATGCCAAGTTATGGTCTCTTCCCTCCCCACGGAGATCAGCGTCACAAAAACTCAGGTTGTTACAAGCGGTGATGTTTGCAACAATGCTATCAAATTGTTCTAGCGTGACATCATGATCTACGTACGCCACATCCAATATCTTCTGCAGAGCCTCTCGGTGTGGTTCTGAATTCAATAGCAATGATAACACAGATATTTTGGATGGCGTTTGTAGAAGCTGGTCTACAACGTTGTACTCGCTTCTCTTGATGAGCCCCAGCATCTCATCACAATCTTCTATCCTATTGTTACTAGGGCCAGCAGAAGCAGGAGTTTTTAACGTAGAGGAGGGCTTAGCAATAAGTGCCGGATTCAGAATGCTCACAGCCTTCCCAATCGGGCGTTCGATAAAATCAGCATCAACACTTCCTCGAGCATCAACTTGAGGCTTCAACGGAGCTGAAAATACACGACCACTGTGGGTCAACCCGCTAACATCAGCAATGTTTACGACAGATGAAGAAGGCAGGGACACCTCTTTCCCATTTTCCACTGCTACAACATTGTAGCGATAAGGAACCGCCTTCTCGGAGGAGTACGGTACAGGTCCGGCTGGCTTGATAGTCAGAGCTGGAGAAACCTTCTGCTTGCTACCATCATACTTGATGACAACAAGCTCAAGTAACCGGAATACCGGAGAAATTACGTTGACTTCAAGAGCATCTTCGTCAACATTTCTATTTTGAAGGATCTCAATGACTCCTTCGTCCAACATTTCTTGAATGTCTCTGCGCACCTGGAGACATCCTCTCTGATTAACAGAACAGACTCTGCATCTATCGTGGTCATGCTCATAATGGCTATAATCACACAGCAAGCGATGCATCTCAACCAGTGATTGCCGGATATGACTGACATATTTAACTTTGTACTTGCCAGGATAACCCTGGACCATATTAACAGACTTCCCATGCTCGGGCAATGGGTTCTTCTTCACATTCGGACCTACGTCCTCGAAAAACAAAATCCCGCTTCTCACAAGGTCTTGCACCTTGGTCTTCAGGGGATAACAGTTCTCTACGTCGTGTCCGGGAGCACCGGAATGATACACACAATGAAGCTCAGGCTTGTACCACCACTAGGGGTTAGCAGGTACAACGGGAGGGTCTCGCGGAGTGATTAACTTTCTATCGATCAGAGATGGATAGAGTTCAGCATAAGTCATCGTAATTGGATCGAAGGTGACCCTCTTCCTCTCGTAGCTGGTGCTGGCATTGTTGTTATTATTTCGAGGCTGGTAGGCCTACTGTTGTGGACGATGTTGTTGTTGCTGATGTTGCTGAGTTTGCGGTTGTTGATAATGTTGAGCTTCCCTGAAAATAGGTGCTATATGAGCCACCTGATGTTGATTATTGATTGGACGAGCAATCTTCCTCTTCACAGAGGGTCTTCTCTTGACATGGGAAGACACATCATGTGCCTCTCCCTCCTTCTTCTTTGCAAAGCTTCCATATCTCTTTGCTGAAGAGCCTTCATCTCGAGTTAAGCATCCTTCACGGACCCCCTCTTCCAATCTCATCCCCATATTCACCATCTCGGTGAAGTCTGAAGGAGCACTGACTATCATTCTCTCGTAATAGAACGAGCTTAAGGTCTTCAAGAAGATCTTGGTCATCTCTTTCTCCTCTAGGGGTGGCACTATCTGAGCTGCCAATTCGCGCCACCTCTGGGCGTATTCTTTGAAGGTCTCTTTCTCTTTCTGGGACATCACCCTCAACTGGTCCCTATCAGGAGCCATATCCATATTATATTTATATTTCTTTACGAAGGCCTCGCCAAGATCGTTGAAAGAATGGATGTTCGAACTTTCCAGACCCATGTACCACCGGAGAGCGGCACCGGACATGCTGTCCTGGAAATAGTGGATGAGCAGTTGATCATTATCAGTTTGTGTCGACATCTTGCGAGCATACATCACAAGATGACTGAGAGGGCATGTGTTTCCCTTATACTTCTCAAAGTCAGGCACTTTGAATTTAATAGGGATCTTCACGTTGGGCACAAGGCACAACTCAGCAGCACTCTTACCAAAGAGGTCTTTCCCCCTCAAAGTCTTCAGTTCCTTGCGAAGCTCAAGGAATTGATCTTTCATGTCATCCATCTTCTCATAAACGTCTGGGCCCTCAGATGGCTCAGAATGATAGATGGTATCTTCAACCCTTGGTAAAGTGTGCACGACAGGAGGTGACACTGAAAGGACCGAGCTAGATGCCGACAAAGAAGCAAGAGTAGGAGCAAAACCCTCTGGCATAAAGTTGGCGGGCATTCCCCAAGGGAACCCAGCTGGCATAGATGGCGCAAAGTGAGTTGTTGCAGCAGGCACAGTAGAAGTTACGATCTCAGAAATGACCGTCCTCTAGGGAGGAGTCGCAGGTGTTGGAGAAGACTGGCTTTGAGCTGCCAAGAATGACTCCATCAGGGCAGTCAATCTGGCTACTTCCTCCTTCAGCTCGCGGTTTTCTTGTTCCAAATGATCCATCAGTCTTGCAGAGTTGGCTCTGGTGTAGTACCGGTGAGTCAGCTTGTCTTCAAAATAAATGAAGAACACAGAGTTAGACCATAGGACAAGCAGCCTGGAGCAAAACCTGCTTATGCACATGATGCATGCAATGCTTGTGCATATGATTTGTTTTTTATTTCAGAGGAACTTTAGAGTTCTATACGCAAATTTTGGGAAATATTACATTTTTATCACATATGGAAACATCTTATCAATAATATTTGGAAAATATTTTTTACACCAAAGAAGTACATCATTGGTGACCAAATACAAGAGAAAAAGGAAAATAATCATCCTATGAATCCCTAGAAATAATCATCTAAAGCTCGGGACACAGGAAGATAAGATGCACGAAGTCTCTTAACCTCCCCCTCATAGGCCGCCTCCATATCTGCCTTCTCCTTGGCGAGTCGATCGTACTTCCTCTTCCAGAACCTAGAAGACCGAGGAAGTAGAGAAGTCCATGCGTCATTAGGATCATCAATAACCTGATGCTCGAGGAACTCAATCAAAGCATCCTTCTCCTTAATCTGCTGAAGCAACTCTTCCCGTTCACGGATCCAGGCACGCGAACGGTCTTCGTCTCTCAACTCCTCTACTCCTTGGTCAGGGAGGATTGATGGCCCAGCCACGACCAAAGGTGTAGGTCTCTGATATTCGTAAGGCATGAGGTACTCTGAAGCTCTCTTCCTAACCCAAGCAGTGTAAGGTTCTAAAGTGGCATAATTCTTCGGACCTAGCTCATTCCTTCCTTTCTTATGAATCTTGCGCCAAGCGCGGACCATCCTGCCCTTCAAGACTTGGGGATCTTTACCCTCCTGAAAGAACACACCCTCTAACAGAATGTTATTAGGTTTATCCTTTAGAGGGAACCCAAGCTGACGACGTGCCAAAACAGGATTGTAGTTAATCCCATCACATGTACCAAGAAGAGGTACATTGGAGAATTCACCACAAGAGTCGATAATCTGCACACCATCATACACACGGTTGTACCAAGAGATATCATCATTAGTGAGAGACATACGTCTCGTGGACCAACGTAGACATCCCTTGTTCTCCTTGAAGGCGACCGTCTGCGGTAAGTGAGAAATAAACCACTTATACAACAGAGGCAAACAACATACAATGGCACCACCACCCTTTGCATTCCTCATATGCAAAGAAAAATAAGTGTCACCCAACAGAGTCGGAACGAGATTAAGAGTAGAGAAGATCCTAATAGCGTTCACATCCACAAATTTGTCGATGTTGGGGAACAACACCAACCCATAGATGAGAAGTACAAATATGGCCTCAAAGGCATCCTCACTCATGGTCTTCCCTTACATAATAGCTTGAGTAATGAGGAACTCAGAAGGGAGACCTTGAATTCCACCTTTGGTAGTCATATGAGCACCAACCAGAGATTCATCTATATGCAACATGTCAGCTATCTCTCGGGAAGTAGGAATGCTTTCCAAGCCACTGAACGACAACTGGTCTAGAATAGGTATACCCACAAGATAGGCATACTCCTCAAGTGTAGGCAAAAGCTGGAAATCCGGAAAAGTGAAGCAACGATACAAGGGATCATAAAACTGCACCAATACACTTATCAATCCTTCGTCCACCTGAGTAGTCAGAAGAGGAAGAAGCTTCCCAAAACGAGCCTTGAAACCCAAGGGATCTAATACATAGGATGTCAAATTTCTTAGCTCTTTCAAATCTGGTTGTCTGAAGCTGTACTTCTTTGTATTCCTTCTTTGTCTTTCCATGTCTGAAAATATGTAAATAGACCTTTTAAGTTCCTTGAAAATTTCTTCGTTATGTTGATGATATGGATGCAAATGGGTGCATGAATGCATGAATGCAACAATCACACTCAAGGATCAAGCAAAGCACACCAAACAAAGGTCATGGGATGGATCATATTATCCTTGATATCAATCATCCATTTTGGTGGATTATGGTTTACACCTTATCAACACCCAAGTTCCATTGATATTAAGAATACATGAACGGATCAACCATGAATCAAGGGTTTGTTGCAAGTCACGAGCATGGAGTCTCGGTTAAGAACCACCCAAAGGGAATGTACTAAGGTTTAACCTGCCAAACATGTTCTACAAGAGGTTCCTATAGTCATCATCCCATCTTTCGGATATCATCAGAGAAATGACTACTCGTATTCCAAAAATATTCTCAAGAGAGACTCTTATGAGTGTAGTATTGCGTAACAATCGTATCAAATCTTACACTTGAACGACTTTCACACTACATCCTAAAAATAGGCCAAGATGGGCTTGGTAAACTAAGGTCCTTGGCTTCTAAGGTCTATATTGGAAAGAGTAATGTCTAACCACAACTACTTGTGTGACATTATTGATCCCAACATGACCTCCACCAAGTGAATGGACTTGTAAGTCAACTTGCTAAGGGATAACTCCACACAAGTCAACAAGACTACGCCATTCTCCTATCCTAAGTGCACTCGAGTTCGGGTATAAAACTCATCTCACAAAGATCACCAAGCATACAAGGAATTAATATTCAAGCAATTCATATATTACATACAATACAGTAATTCCAAATTGCACAAAAATATGTCACAAAACAATATACAATACAATACAACATAACATGAAAAGTAGGCAAAACCCACTAGGCAAAGCTATTCCCCAGCAGAGTCGCCACTTTTCTGTAGGGGGGTATTCGTTACCATTAGAGATATTGACTAAATCCAAGGTAAATCATACAAGTCGAGTCGCCACCGCACTTCTATTTATCCAAAGGAATGGTTAGAAAGCGAACAAAAACCTAAAAATTTTATCGAATCAAAAACTAGTAAAAATGTCAGAGATCTGGGTAAGGGGGTTGGTTATGCAATGGGAAGGTTTTAAGCACCCAAAACATCCTAGGTACTCCTAGGGAGACCTTTTCACATTGGTTGTAAGGTTGGTATTTTGTGAAAATTTATTTGTGCAAACATGATTGAAGAGATGAGAAGAGAATGTACAAGTTTATTTACATTTGTGTTTGGATGGATAAACCCATTGCCTACGTACCATCTTAAAAAGATTAGGATCAAAACCTCGTAGTTTGGGGTAAAAATCTCAAAATGAGTTGGTGAATTGATTGGTCCAAAAGCCTTAAGGTCTTTTGTTATCCAAGGGAGAAAACTCAACCTAAAACCACAAATCTACCATGTGAGGATAGCTTCAACATGCTAGTGAGGGGTTAACCCTATAATAAGCATGGAAGACTCATTGTCCATCACTAAGGATATAGGTGAGTATTACATCTACCTCAAGGATAACTCAAACCTAATAGCTAAAGGTTATGAAAAAGTTTGATTAAGAAAGTGGCCATTGAAACCATAAAAAGGACATTTGAATGGGTTATATTTACCAATGAAAAGTATGTACAAAATGGTCAAAGTTGACTTAGAAGTTCAATTCAAAATAAGTGTTATGAAAAGAAAAGTTTGAAAATCAAAAGCATAAGGCTTAGGTTTCTAATGTTGAAAACAAGTGTTAAATGTTTGCACAAAAGTCTTGGCTTGGGTTAGAGTGGAGAGAAGAATAAGAATGGCTAAAGTCCTAAATATACAAGAGGTAAGAGATAAGAAGTAAAACCACAAATGGAGTTCCTCTCTTGAGATCATATTGATGATCCAAGTAGCTCCCATCCTTTGGAATAAGCAATCACATAAGCATAAACTCAAGCAATCAACAATCAAATGAACTCTTGGAAAGCTCCTCAATGTATCTTGGGTCCCTCTCTCTTTGGATGGACAGGGCAATGGTTCTTCAAGTTGAGCTCTTATAGGATTCCCTAGCACAAAAGCACATACATCAAAAGATTCTAGCAAAAACAAACAAGGAATGGACAAGAAGAGTTTAGAAGTTGGTCCTTTCAAGGTCATCTTTCAACATTAAGCATTCTAAAGCCCCCAATGCCTAGTTGCTCTTTGACTCCAAATTTGCATAGGGAAGATCCTAAAGTCTAAGTCCATTTGTCCATTTCTTTGTATTTGGTCCACAACAATTAAAACAAGACACCAACATAATAATATATACACAATTATGTGCTCAAGTGAGCAAAAGCCAAATTGCAATAACATAAACATGTGCTCAAATGAGCAAAGGGAAAAGCAAATGAATAATATGTACAAGAATAGTAAATTGCATAAATGTAAAGTGCAAAAAGTAAATGTTAATTGTTAATGGTTAGTGTTAGTAGTTAGTGCGTCATAAGGCAAATTTAGCGCTATGTTAAGCAATAGTAATTGGACTTATGTAGAAGTCACAACTATCTGAGGCCGGTCAATAATAATATAGGCAACAACACAAGTTAGAAGTCTTGATTAGTGAACCAAGTTCCAACAACTTGCCATGCAAAAAGAAGAAGAGAATTGATCTTGTATTGGTTTAAGTCATTTGCATGATTTAGGAAGCAACCCATCCTTAATGCAAAGCCATTCATTTGATCCATTGATCAAGATGAATTAGATTTGAATCATGGAAGATTAAGCCTCCCTAGTCAATGCTAACTTATCAACCTTTAACTCATTGATCAAAAAAGAAAAAGAAGAAGAAGGAGATGAAGAAGAATAATGGATAATGAAAATGGAAAGAATAAAATGCATTAAATAAAATGGAATGTACCAATCAACTAGTGTTGACCAATGACATTGAGGATCATGGTCAAACAATCAAAAACAGAAGTGAGATGAAGATTGGAAGTCAAGACATGAGCAAAATATTTTTGGCATTTTTAATATTCAAAATAAACTTGAATTAAAATAATAAAGAAAGGTCAAACTTCAAAATCACTTCAAATTAACTTTTAAAAGTCCAAGTGATTTATCCCAAGTTCAACAAGGTCAAACAAAGTTTGACAAAAAAATTCAGCATTTTTAAAAGTCAGAAACTATTTTTAATCAATTAAAAATGAATAAAAATAACCTAATTGAACTAAAATCTCAAATAAATCTCAAATCAATTAATAAATTGATGAGAATATTTTCATAGATCCATCATCATTCAAATAGGTTGAGAAAATATTTTTGTATTTTTTGAATATCAAAAACTATTTAAAATGAATTAAAAAATAACCAGAAAAGAGAAAATTCACAAAAAATACAAAATATAAAATATTAAAAATCATTTTTAGAAACTAGAATTAAAAACAGAAATAATGCAATTGATCCCATATTTTTTGGACCAATAATAAAAGAGATATGAATTTTTGAAGTTAAATGAAATAAAAGAAAATAAATGGAAATTAAATCAGAAAATGAAAAATGCTAAAAATCCTGGGGCGTTAGATCCAATTCATTAAATGATATGGAGGATCTGAAGGCAATGGCATGCGCGAGCATCATAGGACCAAGTCAACTGAGTCACACAATGCATTAAATAAAGTCATAAGATCCAAGAGTTATGATTCAATCTGGAAATCATCATCAACGGCTAGGATTCAAACTGGCAAACGGACGGTGGTGTACACCACCGTCTTCTCCGACGAGCATGGAGATTCCGGCCAAAGTTGCAGGTCATAAAAACTTGATGAAAACGAGCGATCCTCATATCATTGGAAAGCTGGGGTGATGTACATCATCCATGTACCATCCATTTTCATTCTAGATCTCCATGGTAAGAGAAATCAGAAGTTGAAATATGTGGTGTTCAACTGAAACTTCATGGATTTGTAAAATTAAAAGCATCAACAAGTTGCCTCCATTGAGAGGACTTCAGTCAAGCAAAATGACACAAGAAACAAGCTATAAATGAAGAGTTTCGAAGCAAATAAGTTTGAACATCAACCTTCTAAATACAGATCTGTGGAGCACGATCTTTTAACACACTTGTTTGCAGTTTGTTCTGGATATGGAAATGAGGCACAGCTAAGGAATTAGAGTCCAATAATCAACCAAGGAAGTTGAGAATTGGATCTGAAAATTTCAAGTGAAAAAGCAAAATTCCTTTAGAGTATGGCTTGGAGTGATTTCTGCAGCATTTCAGATTGATTCAGGGATCTCAATTTGATGAAATGGTGCTTCTATTTATAGATGGAAAGGCAAGGCAAGGGTGATCAAACTCGTGTGCATGAAGTTGGGTCCTCCATGCATGGGCTTGTACAGGCGCATGTGAGGCCCAAGATCAAGTGCAAATGCAAGCTGAGCTCATTCTGAAGTGAAATGGACGTGCATTTTGAATGGTATTTGCTTGTGCATGAAGCTTCAACATGAATTCCATAATTGTGTCTAAAACTTCATCTCTTCGAAAATGCCAATTAGGAAATCCAAACATAAGCATATGGGTAATGGTTGGAAAGGTCTTGACATAAGGAACAAATGTTATGTTGGACAAAAACTCATTTGAAGTGTGGAAATTTATGAAAACAGGCCATGAAATTCATAGTGCAAAACATGCTTTTGAGAATTTTGTCAAAATGAACTAACTTCAAGCCCTTCTGTTTTGATGATAAAAGCCTCAAATGAATAAACCTCCAACATATAAGTTGTAGATCGTTTCAAGAAAATCAAAATTGACTTAAATTTTGCATCATTTGGATTTTTGATGAAGAAGTTATGGGCACTTGAAGTTGGACTTTTTTGCCTTTCAATGCATTTGGTCCAAAGTGACCTATAATGTTTTGCATTATCACATGTATTTCTTTTAAGATTTTGAAATTTTGTTCAACATAACATTTGAAGTAGACACAAAAATATTTCCAATTCATTTGATCCCACCTCAAAATCATAAAAAATGAATGAGTTATGTTCTTGGTAAGTTGACCCAAATTTAGGGTTTCAGTCAAAATGACCTATAATGTTTTGGAGCGGATGATGATCTTACAAGCTTCAAATCAAATTTTGATGAACATGAAAGTTGTTCATATTGTCCTTAAGAATATATTTACTTTTGGGATCATCTCCATTTGACTAACACATAAAATGTTAGGTCTCAGTGTATTTCAAAATAGTCAGATGAATTGACTGATCAACTTCTCAAGTCCACAACTCATGTCTTGATGAATTGATGATTGAGGACACTCAAATAATCTCAAATATGCATGAAATGATGAATTAGAGAACTTCCCTTGATTGTATTTGACCATGGGCTGAGGTTGCTTCATGAGCAAGGCACACTTGGTACACAGATGAATTAGGGTTTCCTTGGAACACAAACCTCAAACCCTTTGACTTGCTTTGATCAAAATGATGAATTGAGATGCTAGGGAGGAATATTTAATGGATGAGAGCTTTGGGAACCATTGCCATGATTGCCTTCTGTCATACGGTGAACTGGACTTTTTGTGGTTTTAATCGCAATGTCGCGGTTAGCAAGAGTCGCCACCGACTTTTCTTTTATCCAATAAGGAAAGGTGGAAAAGAACAGGAAAGACCTTAATTTAGATTTTGGGTTCGGGAGGTACATTCTACAAAGGGAAGGTGTTAGCACCCTTTGTATCCATGGTTATCCATGGGCTCTTAATTGCTCGATCACTTATATTATTTTTGTCTAAAAAAAGTGTTTGTGAATTGTTTGGAAAATTGTTTTGAAAAGAGAATTTAACTTTGTAATGATTCTTGTATGAATGTATACAAAGTGGTTATCTCGTTTAGTTTTGAAAATTGTTTAGAAAAATATAACTCGGTAATGATTCTAGTATGAATGTATACCAAGTGGTGATTTTCTAAAGGTATTTTGAAAGGTGTGAGGTGCGAAAAAGTGTTTTAAGTTGTGAGCCAGCAATTAAGAGTTATACCGACCCAAGGTCTTTACGGGCATTTCCTATCCTTATGAGGGTAAAACTGTCCTTATTATTGAGAAATAAGTAGTTTTATCCTTTGGATGTAAAAGGGTCATCGTAGGGTCATCGATTGGTCATTGAAGGCAACAGTTATGAGGATACCTTAGCATTCGAAGGGACTATCATCATTTAACCGTAGGCAACATCGGAGGGTCATCGAGGGACAAAGTTGTATATTCGAAGGCAACATCCGAGGGACTATAATTTATTTTATGATGATTTAACCGAAGGGTCTTTGCTAAGGGTATCCCCACATTCGCGGGACATGACCGTAATATCGTAATCGTAAGGCAACAAAGAGAGGTCCAAGATCACTTATTCAAAGGCAAAGTTTTACAATTAATTATATAATTAGGATGAAACTCCACATTAAAATTATTAAAAATAATATATTAAAAATTAATACATTAGAAATTAATACATTAAAAATTAATTTATGGTGAAACTCCACAAGGGTATCCCACAAATAAAGTGGAATACCTAGCCAATAACCTTTTCCTGGGATATGTGAACCTTTACGAAACTCAAAAAGAAACATGTCAGAATACCAAATCAGGGTGCAATCGAAGATTACACCGGAAAAATATCACAACAGTAAATAGGATAGGATGAATAATGCATGGCTATGATAAAAACATAAAAAAAAAACAGACTAGAAAAATCAGGTACTGTCTCGTTCGCCTCTGCCTCGCCTAGCGAAGGCCAGGCGAACGACCACGGATTTTGAATTTTGAGAAAAACAGCCCCATGTTAGGAACCTTGAACTTTATGGCATTTTATCACAGGAACAGCATGGTCAAACATTCAGGGTATTCAGGCATATTTAAATTCACATACGAAAGCAAATTATATATCAACATTTAATCATGATGCATTATATGTGTAGATATGGCCAATTGAAAGTATAAACAATAGAGATACGCAAACCTGTTTGCCAATTCAAGGTTGAAGGGATTGACCACTTGTGGTATCGGAATGAGTTAGGCGGCGGGAATTGGGCGGCGATGGCTTCGGGGCGGATGAGCTGCCTTCAGGGTTTCTTTATTCTGAATTCTCCGGGTTGGCAGGGTTCCTATGCCAAAGTTTCTATCCGTCCTTCTCTGTTCTCTCTCTTTCTTTTTCCTCAAGGTTTTGTTCCAAGGAAACCTCAGAGTATTTTGCTTCTCTTCCTTCTTTCTCCAGTGAATCTCCCAGTGTAAACTCCAAGTCTAACTCCCAGTCTTCTTTTCCTCTACTGAAACTTCAGTATTTATAGACTAATTTTGTGGGTAATGGGCTTGGAATGAGGGAGACCCAAGTCCAAAATAATTTGTGATATTTTATTTATTTATTTATTTTAATTATTTAATTAATTAATTAATTAATTAATTAATTAATTAATTTTTTTTTTTTTTTTTTTTTTTTTCGTTTTTTTTTTTTCAGGAAAAATGATGGGTAAATTTTGGGGTATGACAGCTGCCCCTGTTCAATATTCTTGAACCGAGAGAGTTAGGATGGCGTGTATGTCATTCGTGGTCTGGAGGTGGAAGATTATTGAACACTAGAATGCCCCAAAAATTTGCACTTGAGGATCGACAGTTGGTCTTGATGGAGATGGGCTTAAAGATGCCATCCGGGAGGTTTGATGACGAAAGCTTCAGATCGAGCCGTACATTAGGCCAATTTGAAGACATGGGTGCCACACTGGGTCGTACATTAGACCGAATAATGAGTCATCCATTAGGCTGCCGACTTCGCTGGGGAGTCGGAGTGTGTCATATGCTGTTGGGGATAAAGGATCAGAATGGACCATACGCTAGATCGTATCTGAGTTGAAGAGAGAGCCGTCCGTTAGGCTGAATCTGATGATGAAAGAGGTAGTCGTACACTAGACTATACTTCAGAAATGTACCGTACACTAGGTAGCATCTGAGTAGTTGAGGATCCGAATGGGTAGTACGTTAGACCGCATTGGAGTTGCTGGAGCTCAGAATGGATCGTACATTAAATCGAATCTGAGTTGCAGAATGAGCCGTCCAGTAGGCTGAATCTGATGGTAAAAGGGAGTAGTCGTACACTAGACTACACTTCAGAAATGTACCGTACACTAGGTAGCATCTGAGTAAGGGAGTAGCCGTATACTAGACTACCATTCAGAAATGTACCTGTCCGAAGGTAGCATCTGAGAAAGGGAGTAGCCGTATACTGGACTACCATCCAGAAATGTACCTGTCCGAAGGTAGCATCTGGGAAAGGGAGTAGCCGTATACTAGACTACCATCCAGAAATGTACCTGTCCGAAGGTAGCATCTGGGAAAGGGAGTAGCCGTATACTGGACTACCATCCAGAAATGTACCTGTCTGAAGGTAGCATCTGGGAAAGGGAGTAGCCGCATACTAGACTACCATTCAGAAATGTACCTGTCCGAAGGTAGCATCTGAGAAAGGGAGTAGCTGTATACTGGACTACCATCCAGAAATGTACCTGTCCGAAGGTAGCATCTGGGAAAGGGAGTAGCCGTATACTGGACTACCATCCAGAAATGTACCTGTCCGAAGGTAGCATCTGGGAAAGGGAGTAGCCGTATACTGGACTACCATCCAGAAATGTACCTGTCCGAAGGTAGCATCTGAGAAAGGGAGTAGGCGTATACTGGACTACCATCCAGAAATGTACCTGTCCGAAGGTAGCATCTGGGAAAGGGAGTAGCCGTATACTAGACTACCATCCAGAAATGTACCTGTCCGAAGGTAGCATCTGGGAAAGGGAGTAGCCGTATACTGGACTACCATCCAGAAATGTACCTGTCCGAAGGTAGCATCTGGGAAAGGGAGTAGCCGTATACTGGACTGCCATCCAGAAATGTACCTGTCCGAAGGTAGCATCTGGGAAAGGGAGTAGCCGTATACTGGACTACCATCCAGAAATGTACCTGTCCGAAGGTAGCATCTGGGAAAGGGAGTAGCCGCATACTAGACTTCCATCCAGAAATGTACCTGTCCGAAGGTAGCATCTGGGAAAGGGAGTAGCCGCATACTAGACTACCATTCAGAAATGTACCTGTCCGAAGGTAGCATTTGGGAAAGGGAGTAGCCGTATACTGGACTACCATCCAGAAATGTACCTGTCCGAAGGTAGCATCTGGGAAAGGGAGTAGCCGTATACTGGACTACCATCCAGAAATGTACCTGTCCGAAGGTAGCATCTGGGAAAGGGAGTAGCCGTATACTAGACTACCATCCAGAAATGTACCTGTCCGAAGGTAGCATCTGGGAAAGGGAGTAGCCGTATACTGGACTACCATCCAGAAATGTACCTGTCCGAAGGTAGCATCTGGGAAAGGGAGTAGCCGCATACTAGACTACCATCCAGAAATGTACCTGTCCGAAGGTAGCATCTGGTCAGATGAAGGTCTAACTTGGTCGTGCATTAGACTGTACTTGAGTTGAAGAGAGTCAGAATGGATCGTACGCTAGATCGTATCTGAGTTGTTGAGGGTCAGAATGGATCGTCTGTTAGATCGTATCTGAGTTGAAGAAGGTCAGAATGGATCGTACGCTAGATCGTATCTGAGTTGAAGGAGTCATATGTTGAGTTGAATCAGAATGAACCGTATGTTAGGCTGTATCTGTATACGTTGTACTTGCAATAAATGTCTGGGATGGGCTTAAAGATGCCATCGCTAGGAGGATATCGAAGTGTTGTCAGAATGAATGTTCCCATGAATTGCATCTGGAATATGTATCTGAATCTTGTCTGTGATTGATAAAGGCGTCTGCCTGAATGAGCCTTTTACTTTGACTATATCAGGAGGATAATTAACCTGCAAAGAAAAGTTAGCTTTATGCCATGTCATGATGCATGAGATGTTTTATGCTTTCGAAAATAAATGCGAATGTTGTATGCATGCGTATGCTGTGAAATGATGCAATGAATGAGTTATGCGTATGAGAAGTTCTGCTTGGGGACTCTATTGGGGAAAATAAATCCCCATCTACTGATTGGAGATATTCGTGTTGAGGACCCTCTCTCGGCTGGGGGTTCTGATTTCTGTCTGATGGTAGAGATATTCAACAGAGCCTGGCTGGGGATGGATGAGATGATCAATCTGTCTGATGATGCCGACCTCTGTTGGGGAATAGCTGGCTGTGCCGGGGAATACTGCCAACTTCTTCTGGGGAAAAAAAAAACAGGCTTGCTGGGGGGAAGAGAATTTGTAGTGGATTCATTGGAAGCATGATTAGACCTTTTCCTTGATCCTGAAGTAGGGTAGTAATTGCTATTGCTATTCTATGCATGTATTTTGGTAAACATTGGTCATATTCAAATGCACATATTAATTCAAATTAAATCAATGGACATTTACGCAACCAAAACAGAAAAGTAAAAAACAAAAGCATCTTTTTTGAAAGAGGGTTGTATTGATTTTTGAAAGAAGGCCTATAAACAGGCAAATTGTGTACAAGGAGACAGAAATCCTAGTAAGAGGAAATTGTCAAAAACAAAGAGAAAGCTATGCAGAAAAAGTCCTATTGATTTTAAGTCTACTACTGCCATTATGTCTTCAAGCATCTCATCCCCTGCTGTCGGATAGAAGTGATTGGCTTGGTCAGTCCCTTGAACTTGGATGAAAGTTGACTGAGAACGGGACATAGTCATACGCTTTAATCCCTAATTTTTGCCTGGACCGCCTTTTCAGGTTTTCAGTCCACCAGGATACCCTTTTTTGCCCAAGCCACCTTTTCAGGTTTTCGACTTGCCGGGTGTACATTTTTTTATATATATCCCTAATTTTTGCCCGAACCCTTTTGGTTCGCCGGGATGCCCTTACTTTTGCCTAGATACGTCGATCTAGCGGGTCTTTTTCATGCGTAGTATTTTTTAACTATGTCCGCGTTCACGGGATGCGGGAAATCTTCGCCATCCACTGTAGCAAGTATCATGGCTCCACCAGAGAATACCTTCCTAACTACAAATGGCCCTTTGTACGTGGGAGTCCATTTGCCTCTGGGATCAGTTTGCGGTAGCACGATACGCTTGATTAACAAGTCGCCAATTTGATACACTTGTCGCTTGACCCTTTCGTTGAATGCCTGGGTCATGCGTTTCTGATATATCTGCCTATGACAAACAACCGCGAGTCTCTTCAATCAAATTTATCTGATCGAGTCGAGTCTGAATCCGTTCCTCTTCATCTAAGCCCGCCTCTTTCATGATTCTTAGCGAGGGAATCTGAACTTCCACTGGTAAGATGGCTTCCATTCCATAGACTAAAGAGAACGGAGCTGCCCCTGTCGAAGTGCGTACTGAAGTGCGATAGTCATGAAAAGCAAATGGTAACATCTCATGCCAGTCTTTGTACATTACTGTCATCTTTTGTATAAGCTTCTGGACATTGTTAGCAGCCTCCACGGCGCCGTTCATCCTTGGCCGGTACGGAGAAGAATTAGAGTGTTTTATTTTGAACCGCGTGCAGAGTGCAGTAACCATATTGTTGTTCAAATTAGCACTATTATCAGTGATAACTCTTTCAGGAGACAACAAGTTTCTCGAATAGATATTTGATAGAACCCATCTTAGAAATCAATAAAGCGGTATGATTCAACATGTACTGTCTTAGTCGGCGAGCAGCCCAAGCCAAAGCGCAGCAAGCTTTCTCGAGCTATGAGTATCTTGTTTCACAGTCGGTACCTTTTGCTAAGGCGGTATATGGCATGCTCTTTTCGACCAGACTCGTCATGTTGCCCCAACACACCTCATTGGATTTTCTAACACGGTCAAATACATGATTAGAGGTCTTCCTTCAACTGGTGGTGTCAGAATTGGAGGTTCTTGGAGACACTTCTTGATTTTATCAAAAGTTTCCTGACATTCATCATCTCTTGACTGTCCTCAGTAATTTGAAGATAGGTTTGCAAGTAGCAGTCAAGTAGGATATAAACCGGGCAACGTAATTCAAGTGCCCCAAGAGGCTTCTGACTTCTTTCTTGTCTACTTTTAGTACTCAGATCGACAGTTTCGATTGACTCCTCATGCGGCTGTATAGTCCTTTCTTCTTTCAGTAACAGTCTGGCAAGTTCTTCAGGTACTTCACAATCTTCCTCACTTCCATCTTCGGCTTGGTAGATCGGATTTTCGAAGTCATAATGAACAGTAGCAGAACTATTATCAACAGGATCCAGAGTGGATGTGGATACGCAATTTGTTACGTGAGTGTGTGCAAGAAAGCATAGCTTATTTGAAAAATGACAGGAAAGATAAAGAGCGCAATATTTGAATGCAAAAAGTCCATTGATTTATTGAATATGAATATGCTTATGAGAATGACAAAACATTTAACCAAATTTGATACATTGAATAAACAACAAACAATTACTCCTGACTAAAGGAAGTTGGAATAGTGTCTTCAGCCTTCCAATTATCCAAGTTGCAATCGCTATTCACATCTTCTACAGCATTAACAGTCTTGTCATGATCGGGCATAGGAGCAGTGATGACATTAGGAATATCCAGAGGATCAAATTCAAATTCCCCAGCGTCGATCATATCCTGAATCTTGTTCTTCAGCGACCAGCAATCATTCGTATCATGCCCGGGGCTATCGGAGTGATAGGCACACCTGGCGTTGGGATTATAACGAGGAGAAGTAGTGTTGGGTTTTGCAGGAGGATCTCTGAGGGTAATTAAATTTACTTTTAGCATACCCTGCAGTGCTTGTGCTAAAGTCATATTGATCTTCGTAAACTGCCTTCTTCCCGGGTTAATGTGCCTCACAGATTTCTTGTCCTTTTTCTTCTTGAGCAAGAGAGTCTTTAGTTCCTCCTGCCCCTTGGATAAGTTCAAGATCATCTCCTGGAGTTGAGCATTCTGAGCCTGGAGATCTTTGACAGTTTGTTCGAGGTCCATTTTTCTGTTTGAAGGAAAACCGTGAGAATACTGATCCTTTTAGAGTACCTGTTATGCAATGTCATGTTATGCTATGCAATGTATGAAATGTTTTCAAGGACTTTTGGAATTTAATTTTGCATAAACTACCAAAAAAGAAAGCCACTTTTATTAATAATATTTGATTAATATTCATTATAATAAGAAGTAAAATACAATAAAAGCTCAGGTCTCCCAGGGACGGCTTCTTTTTGGGCGAAGATATGTATTGAGTCTTCGTTCCTCATTAAGCTGGCCGGTGAGCTCTAACACCTTCTTCCTTGTAGCACAGAACTGGGCTTCAAAAGTATCCCTTTCCTCTCTCAACTGGATCCAGGACTTCTTTAACTCTTCAACATCGGTAGGCATATCTGGATAAGGAACGATCTGAGGAGTACCTCCTTCAGCTTCTGGTTCAACAATCAGTGGTCCGACTGCCAGATATGGCATGACAAGTTCACGAGCTCTTGTGCGGACCCATCTGAGATAAGGTTCCATAGGAATAGAGTTTTTCTGTCCTAAAGTACTTCTTTTCACCATGCCCCAAGCTCGCACAAATCTTTGACGGAGACCTTGGGAATCGTTATCATAGTCAAACACCGTGCCTTGTATAATTATTTCATGTGGACCATCTCTTCGAGCACAACCAAACTGACGTAGGGCTAAAGCAGGATTATAAGTAATACCTCCTCTTATCCCCATGAGTGGTACATTAGGGAATTCTCCACAACGGTCAATGATGATATTGTTTTCTTTGAAATGAGGACACCAACGGATGTCTGAGTGGGAGAGCGACATTATCCTTTGAGACCATCTCAAACTTTGCTCATTCTTCAAGACTGACTAAGGAAGGTGCGAAATAAACCACCTGGATAATAAAGGTATGCATCACATGAGAGTCCCTTGCTTCTTCATGGTACGAGTGTGGAGGGAATGCAAAATGTCTCCCAGCAAGGTAGGTACAGGGTTATGAGTGAGAAATATCTTAATGGCATTCATGTCTATGAATTGGTCTGGATTAGGGAATAACACCAAGCCATAGATTAGCAACGCCAGGATGTCTTCGAAAGCACGAACATTCATAACTTTTAAGAATTCTCGGGCCTTATTTGTCAGGAATTTGGCAAGTAAACCCTTAACTCCACTCCTTGTTACCCAATTAGCTTCAATGTCGGACTTCGTCATGTGTAAAGCTGCGGCAACTTCTTCAGACTTCGGAACCTTTTCTAAACCACTGAAAGGTATTTGATCAAGGATAGGTATCTCAAGCAGTCTGGAGAATTCTTCCAGTGTAGGTACCAACTGATAATCCGGGAATGTGAAGCAATGATGTTTAGGGTCGAAGAACTGGAATAAAACTCTCATCATATCTTCTTTGAAACCAGTGGTAACCAAATTAAGAAGAGAACCATGTTTCTTGATGAACTGAGCATGATCGGGGAGTTCTGACACTAAATTCTTGAGTTGAGGAGAGATTGCTACAAGATTAATCCGAATGGTCTTCCTGGGAGCCATAGCCTTACAAAACAGAGCAAAGTTAAATCCCTAAGTCCTTGAAATGGTTAGTACAATGTTATGATGTCATGATGTTATGATGTTATGATATTATGATATTAAACAAATAACAAGCATAAGCAAGTCATACAACAATCATTCCTAGGTTTTAAGGCTTGCATGAGTTCCATAGGTAAGTACCCTCCCCACTGAAGTTTGGTGGGTTCAACCTGTCTTAGAATAGTAACCGGGTTCTAGAAGGATCTCAAATCATTGACCTTTCCTTAAGTCCACTTCAGTGCAACACCAAGTGGTTGACCGAAGCTTCCCTAAAGTCCAATCTCAAAGAGTGTAGTATCGAGTCTCAACCAACTCCAGTCGGAACCGAAGCCAGTTATCTCACTACTTTCTAATGGCCAGGATGAGTCAATTAGGGTTCTAAAGGTCTGGTTAATGCTTTTATGACACCACGCGAATGCCAAATATTTCCTCAACTAACATGAGGAACATCAGGACATCCAAAGTGCCACATTAACCGTAGCCATCATTTTGACCATTCCAGTATACGCCGGACAGTCGCGATGATCTCTTGCTACTTATCTAAGGTACACTAGATCCGGGTGTAGGATCTTTCACTCAAGCATAACATACCCAAGCAATCCCTTAAAAATAAATCAGACAAATTGAATAAGTGATCTTGTTTTTAAGGTAACCTCTCTTTTTAAATATTCCCCAACAGAGTCGCCAGTTCTGTCATACGGTGAACTGGACTTTTTGTGGTTTTAATCGCAATGTCGCGGTTAGCAAGAGTCGCCACCGACTTTTCTTTTATCCAATAAGGAAAGGTGGAAAAGAACAGGAAAGACCTTAATTTAGATTTTGGGTTCGGGAGGTACATTCTACAAAGGGAAGGTGTTAGCACCCTTTGTATCCATGGTTATCCATGGGCTCTTAATTGCTCGATCACTTATATTATTTTTGTCTAAAAAAAGTGTTTGTGAATTGTTTGGAAAATTGTTTTGAAAAGAGAATTTAACTTTGTAATGATTCTTGTATGAATGTATACAAAGTGGTTATCTCGTTTAGTTTTGAAAATTGTTTAGAAAAATATAACTCGGTAATGATTCTAGTATGAATGTATACCAAGTGGTGATTTTCTAAAGGTATTTTGAAAGGTGTGAGGTGCGAAAAAGTGTTTTAAGTTGTGAGCCAGCAATTAAGAGTTATACCGACCCAAGGTCTTTACGGGCATTTCCTATCCTTATGAGGGTAAAACTGTCCTTATTATTGAGAAATAAGTAGTTTTATCCTTTGGATGTAAAAGGGTCATCGTAGGGTCATCGATTGGTCATTGAAGGCAACAGTTATGAGGATACCTTAGCATTCGAAGGGACTATCATCATTTAACCGTAGGCAACATCGGAGGGTCATCGAGGGACAAAGTTGTATATTCGAAGGCAACATCCGAGGGACTATAATTTATTTTATGATGATTTAACCGAAGGGTCTTTGCTAAGGGTATCCCCACATTCGCGGGACATGACCGTAATATCGTAATCGTAAGGCAACAAAGAGAGGTCCAAGATCACTTATTCAAAGGCAAAATTTTACAATTAATTATATAATTAGGATGAAACTCCACATTAAAATTATTAAAAATAATATATTAAAAATTAATACATTAGAAATTAATACATTAAAAATTAATTTAGGGTGAAACTCCACAAGGGTATCCCACAAATAAAGTGGAATACCTAGCCAATAACCTTTTCCTGGGATATGTGAACCTTTACGAAACTCAAAAAGAAACATGTCAGAATACCAAATCAGGGTGCAATCGAAGATTACACCGGAAAAATATCGCAACAGTAAATAGGATAGGATGAATAATGCATGGCTATGATAAAAACATAAAAAAAAAACAGACTAGAAAAATCAGGTACTGTCTCGTTCGCCTCTGCCTCGCCTAGCGAAGGCCAGGCGAACGGCCACGGATTTTGAATTTTGAGAAAAACAACCCCATGTTAGGAACCTTGAACTTTATGGCATTTTATCACAGGAACAACATGGTCAAACATTCAGGGTATTCAGGCATATTTAAATTCACATACGAAAGCAAATTATATATCAACATTTAATCATGATGCATTATATGTGTAGATATGGCCAATTGAAAGTATAAACAATAGAGATACGCAAACCTGTTTGCCAATTCAAGGTTGAAGGGATTGACCACTTGTGGTATCGGAATGAGTTAGGCGGCGGGAATTGGGCGGCGATGGCTTCGGGGCGGATGAGCTGCCTTCAGGGTTTCTTTATTCTGAATTCTCCGGGTTGGCAGGGTTCCTATGCCAAAGTTTCTATCCGTCCTTCTCTGTTCTCTCTCTTTCTTTTTCCTCAAGGTTTTGTTCCAAGGAAACCTCAGAGTGTTTTGCTTCTCTTCCTTCTTTCTCCAGTGAATCTCCCAGTGTAAACTCCAAGTCTAACTCCCAGTCTTCTTTTCCTCTACTGAAACTTCAGTATTTATAGACTAATTTTGTGGGTAATGGGCTTGGAATGAGGGAGACCCAAGTCCAAAATAATTTGTTATATTTTATTTATTTATTTATTTTAATTATTTAGTTAATTAATTAATTAATTAATAATTTTTTTTCTTTTTTTTTTTTTTTCGTTTTTTTTTTCAGGAAAAATGATGGGTAAATTTTGGGGTATGACACCTTCATCTTCTCTTGGCCATATCCTTGCACAAGGGATCACCTAGAAGCTTTTGGACCTTGTGATTGCTCAAGCTACAAACAAGAAATGTTAGTGACATGTTTTTGTGCTTTTGGTTAGTAAACAAAATGAGAAAAGCAATGATATATAATTCAAGCATGCTTGGTTATCTCAAACCACTCACAAGAGGTCCCACCCAAAGGCAAAGGGAACCAAGATGCTCATGATCCTTAAGGCTTTGCAAATGCAATGTTATGATGCCATGAGGGATCTTGGGGACAAAATTGGGGTCTTACAGATTCTCTCATTGGCTTGGGAAAAAAAATGCGCTAGGGGCCATAACTGTTTCATTATGTATGTATGTATGTTGATGCATGTGAATGTATGTTGATGCATGTGAGAGACGATTTATATGATAAATAAGTCGGTGAGATAAGAAAAATTGCAATTCCCTCAAATTAAATATTAAGTTTATGCTTTCAAAGTTTTAACGCTCATCAAGACTAGTATAGGATAATGTAGGTTTCGCCTACGTGAGGTGCATGTTCTATATTAGTAAGGTGCGATGGGATAATTGTAATATCCAACTGTTAAAACAATGGGTCAAACTTAACTAAACAAATTATAATAATATTATATATGTTTGCTTTCCAAGTTTTAGCACTCATCAAGACTAGTATCGGATAATGTAGGTTTCGCCTACGCGAGATGCATTTTCTATATTGGTAAGGTGCGATGGGATAATTGTAATATCCAACTTCTAAAACGATGGGTCAAACTTAATTATAATAGTATTATATATGTTTAGAAGTGAAATTCTAGTTATCAGACTTTCGATGTCACACGGGTTGTTATGACATCCGATTTTGCGCAGACAAGAAATATGCAGAACTTAAAAGTAAGTGCAGTAAATAACACAAGTAATTGTTTACCCAGTTTAGTCCAACATGACCTACGTCTGGGGGCTACCAAGCCAGGGAGGAAATCCACTATTAGTAGTATTAATTCAGACCTTAAACCAACTATTTAACCCTATCACTTAATACCTACCCAATGCAATTTCAATCTTACACTAAGATCAGAGTTCCTACTCACTCCCCCTCAATCACCTCAGTGATTACTACCTTTAATCAATATTAAAGACAATTATGAAGTCACACTTCAAACAACTCTTGATTGTTCTTAACAGCTTTAATCAAGATACACAACACTCCCGCTTAAAAGCTTAGAGTGACACAACACTTACAACTCAATGAACACCCTATACCAATGCAATCATCTACGTGATAATAGCTTGGCTTACAAGATACGTCTAATACAAGACTCACAAAAATACAGCAGTGAAGTATGATGGACACACTAGATCTTCACGCCTAAAATCCCCAAATTCTAAAAGAAGGATTGCCATCCTTTTATATTGCAGCACTTGGGCCTTGTACTTGTATTCTCTTGAATTTAAGGTCACGCGAGTTCCCCTAAATTCCACATCTAGGTTACTAACAAATAGGATATTTGTTAGGTTCATTAGTTGTAGCTTGGTTGTTGGTTTCCTGGATTTTCTCTCAGCTGTTGAATCCCTGAAGAATAGCCTGAGAAAAATGCTGAAACAGAAAAACTAAACAACCTACAATATAGCATACGCTGCCAGGAATGAATGTCACAACATTCAGTTTGACATCTAAATCAAGGACCATATGCTAAGTCTGTTTTTTCTGAAAACAGACTGTACAAAATTGTTGTACTGTACAGAACCAATCTGTCCATACTTCAGTATCAGCGTACATTAATAAATGTCAAAATATCCAATTTGACATTTACACAATTAGCCTTATGTCAGGTTTGTTATCCTCCTGAAGAATAGGCTGAGATATATACTAACGTGTAGCAGAAAACCACTCTGCCTATGGTTCAGTATATGCTGTCAATGATGAATGTCATAACATCCAGTTTAACATTCAGACAGTAGGCCTTATGCCAGGTCTGTTATCCTCCTGAAGAACAGACTGAAAATAAATACTGAGTTCTAACAGAACACTAACTGTTCTATTCCTCAGTATCTGCTGACAGGGATGAATGTCATAACATCCAGTTTGACATTGAATAAATCCTGTATTAGCTAATCCTGCAGTATACTACTCAAGTATGTCATGACATCAGCCAAGACATCAGAGTACAGCTAGATATTCTAACATACAATGCAGTCAATCAAACACCTCCACAGCATGTCATGACATCAGTCAAGACATTAGAATCCAGCTAGTGTTTTACCATACAATGCAGCCAATTAAACACCTACAAACTCCCCCTTTGGCAAATTTTTGGCTAAAACACTTTGGTCTCACAACAGAGTCCACAACAGCGGAAAACATACATCTAGCAGGAAAGTACCCTAGCTAATACACTCAGAATTGCAGCACACTCACACACATGGAAGTTAAATAAAAACTTCACATATCAGCACACATACACTCACTCACACTCATTAGAAGTGGAACACCAGCTGCAGCACAACCTCTGGATTAGAGGATCTTGAATATCTGTCCTGAATAGCTGTTTAGCAAAACAATCTGTTGTCCTGGGGTATCACCTGTTACTCTCCCTTTTTGTCAAAAATGTTGCCAAAGCAACACTTTAAATTACAGATCCACATAAACAGAATTACACCTAAAAGACAGAATTACAGTCTTGGTTTTACTTCACAGTTTCAACCAAGTCAACACCCACTTGATCTTGCTTCACAGCTTTGATCAAGTAATCACACACTCTTGCTTTACAGTAGGTACCACCATATCAGATGCCATGACTTTGTGTCTGACATCTAGAACAACTCCTGCATGAACATTGTCCTTGAACTCCTGCAGGTGCATAGGCTGCCTCACGTTAGGATATCTCCTTAACCTCTTGTTGCCACACTTGTTGCAAGTGACATAGCTATGGTCTGTTGACCAATCAGAGCACACTTCCAATTGTTTAATAAGCAGAGATATTAAACAATACATCCCAAACATCATTGGTTACTATAAGTTCTCAGAGAGACATATTCCCAGTTTGCCCCTTAAGTTTTCAAATTGAGTAGCATCCAGAGCCTTTGTAAATATGTCAGCCAGTTGGAGTTCAGTGGCTACATGTTCCAAGGTAATCACGTTGTCTTCCACCAGATCTCTGATGAAGTGATGTCTAATGTCAATATGTTTGGTCCTGCTGTGTTGGATAGGATTCTTGGAAATATTGATGGCACTGAGATTATCACAGAACAATGTCATGACATTTTGAGAGACATTGTACTCAGTGAGCATCTGTTTCATCCAAACCAGTTGGGAACAACTGCTTCCAGCTGCTATGTATTCAGCCTCTGCAGTGGACTGAGATACACAATTCTGCTTCTTGCTGAACCATGATATGAGATTGTTTCCCAAGAAGAAACATCCTCCTGATGTGCTTTTTCTGTCATCAGCACTCCCAGCCCAGTCAGCATCACAATACCCAGATAGGACAGGCTCAGAACCATGTGAGTACAGCATCCCATAATCACAAGTCCCATTGATGTACTTGAGAATCCTCTTGACTTGATTCAAGTGGCTCACTTTGGGCTCTGCTTGGTATCTAGCACACACTCCAACTGCATAGGAAATGTCAGGTCTACTTGCAGTTAGGTATAGAAGACTACCTATCATGCTTCTATACAAACATTGATAAACACTGGGCCCTCCATCATCTTTAGTTAACTTTAGATGAGTAGGTGCAAGAGTTCTCTTGTGCCTAGCATTATCCATACCAAACTTCTTAACTATGTTTTTGGCATACTTGCTTTGGGAGAGAAACATAGAATCCTCCATTTGGTTGACTTGCATTCCAAGAAAATAAGTCAGTTCCCCAACCAGACTCATTTCAAACTCAGATTGCATTTGGTGAACAAAATGTTTTACCATTTGCTCTGACATTCCACCAAAAGCTATATCATCCACATAGATTTGAGCAATCATGATTTTGCCATCTTCATCCTTCACAAATAAGGTCTTATCTATCCCACCTTTTCTGTATCCATTTGAGGTCAGAAATTTAGTCAACCTTTCATACCAAGCTCTAGGTGCTTGCTTCAACCCATACAAGGCTTTCCTCAACTTGTACACATGTTTAGGTTGGTTAGGATCACAGAACCCTTTCGGTTGTTCCACATAGACTTCTTCATTTAAGTAGCCGTTTAAGAATGCACTCTTCACATCCATTTGGAACAATTTGAACTTCAGAATGCATCCTACACCTAACAACAATCTGATTGACTCAAGCCTAGCAACGGGTGCAAACGTCTCATCAAAATCAACCCCTTCAACTTGAGTATATCCTTGAGCTATTAGTCTTGCTTTATTCCTAGTAATTACTCCTTTCTCATCAGACTTGTTTTTGTAGATCCACTTGGTACCAATGATGTTAGTCCATTCAGGTCGTGGAACTAGCTCCCATACTTCATTCCTTTTAAACTGCTCCAGTTCATCTTGCATGGCATTGATCCAATATTCATCAGTCAGGGCTTCTTTCACATTTTTTGGTTCAACCTTGGATACAAAACAGGAATTTGAACTAATTTCCCTTGATCGGGTAGTCACACCACTATTGGGATCTCCTATGATAAGATCCTTAGGGTGGTCTTTCTGAATTCTGATAGATGGCATTTTGGTGGGTGCATCTACCTCACATTCAGTAGGAGTCTCCTGTACTTCTTCAGACTTGACTGGTATGTCTGTTGTAGTATCAATGAATGTTCCAACATCCTCTATGACATCGATTCCTTCCTCTTTATCATCCACAATAACATTTATGGATTCCATCAGGACATTGGTCCTGTAGTTGAACACTCTGTACGCTCTGCTGTTAGTTGAGTATCCTAGGAATATACCCTCATCACTTTTGGGATCCATTTTCCTTCTCTGTTCACGATCTGTGAGAATGTAGTATTTACTTCCAAAGATATGAAAGTACTTCACAGTGGGTTTTCTGCCTTTCCATATTTCATACAGAGTGGAGGAGGTTCCTTTTCTCAAGGTGACTCTATTGTGAACATAGCAAGCGGTATTCATAGCTTCAGCCCAAAAGTGCATAGGGAGCTTCTTTGCATGAATCATAGCTCTGGCAGATTCTTGAATAGTTCTATTTTTTCTTTCAACTATCCCATTTTGCTGAGGAGTTATAGGAGAGGAGAACTCATGACTTATTCCTTCAGACGAGCAAAACTCATCATACTTGGAATTTTTGAACTCCGTACCATGATCACTCCTAATTCGGACAACCCAACTGTCCTTTTCCCTTTGAAGTCTGATGCACAGGTCTTTGAAGACATCAAATGTATCTGACTTCTCTCTGATGAAGCTTATCCACGTGTATCTGGAATGATCATCAACCACCACATATGCATATCTCTTTCCACCCAGACTTTCAACCTGCATAGGTCCCATTAAGTCCATGTGCAACAGTTCCAGAACTCTGGAAGTTGTAGGATGTCCCAGCTTCGGATGTGACATCTTGGTTTGCTTGCCCATCTGGCATTCTCCACAGACTCTTCCTTCATCAATAAGCAGCTTTGGGATTCCTCTAACTGCTTCCTTGGATATGATCTTTTTCATTCCCCTTAAGTGTAGATGACCAAGGCGTCTATGCCACAGCTTCACCTCCTGTTTTTCCTTGGCAGAGGAGCACATTATGGAAAAGTTTGAGAGCTTAGGTTCCCACAGATAACAGTTATCTTTGGATCTGGATCCTCTCATAACTTCTTGATTATCTCCATTTGTCACAACACATAGCTCCTTAGTGAACTTAACATAGTATCCTTGATCACATAGCTGGCTTATACTGATGAGGTTGGCCGTCAGTCCTTTTACTAACAGTACATTATTCAGTTCTGGGACTCCAGAGCAGTCCAGCTTACCCACACCTTTTATTTTTCCTTTAGCACCATCACCAAAGGTCACATAACTGGTAGTGTGAGGTTGTATATCCACCAATATATTCTCCATACCAGTCATATGTCTTGAGCAGCCACTGTCAAAGTACCAGTCTTCTCTGGTAGATGCCCTTAGAGCTGTGTGAGCTAACCTAGCATACCATTGTCGCTTCTTGATGGGGACATAGTGCCTATATGTCTTATGCTTGGGTCTGACATGAGGGGCTTGGTTAGGATAACCATGAAGCCTGTAGCAGAAGGCTTTTATATGGCCAAGCCTACCATAGTGGTGACATCTCCATTTCTGGAATTTCCTCTTCTGATGATTATTCATCCTGGTTCCCTGATGTTGAGACATTGGGTGTGACCTCCGCTTGAATTTCTGAACTTTAGCCTTTGGGCGTTTGAGTTCAGCTGAGGTTTTTTTCACAAAGCCTAAACCAGATGTGGTTCCAGACTTCTGTCCCACCTTTAGGATCTCTTCCAAGGTGTCAGTTCCTTTATTCAACATTCTGATGGATTTAGTCATTTGATCCAGCTTGGAGGTCAGCAAGGTTATCTCACCATTTAGACCCTCTATGACTGTCAGATGCTTCTGTCTCTCATCTTCCAGCTCCTTGATGAGCTTCTTCTGCTTTTCTCCTTGTACACGCACTTCTGCACTGGTGACACATAGCTTCTTATAAGCTGCAGCAAGTTCATCAAAGGTCAGTTCATCTGCACTTGAGTCATCATCAGTGGCACAGACACTCGTTAGTGCAGTGACATGTTTAGCAGATTCTCCTTCAGATTCACTTTCAGAATCTCCCTCAGACCATGTGACAGCTAGCCCCTTCTTTTGCATCTTGAGGTAAGTAGGGCATTCAGCTCTAATGTGTCCATAGCCTTCACATCCATGACATTGGATTCCCTTGCCTTGGTTGAACTTTTCTTCAGAAGTTGATCTTTTCCTGATGTCAGACGAGGTGTTCTTGACATTTGGTCTACCTCTTTGATCAATCTTCTTCACGAACTTGTTGAACTGTCTCCCAAGCATGGCTATGACTTCTAATATGCTTTCATCACCTCCAGTATATCCTGCTTCTGACTCCTCTTCAGTATTTGATACAAAAGCTACGCTTTTGTTCTTCTTTTCAACATTCTCACACATGCCCATTTCAAAGGTTTGGAGAGAACCAATGAGCTCATCCACCTTCATGAGGCAGATATCTTGAGCCTCTTCTATTGCAGTGACCTTCATGGCAAATCTCTTAGGTAATGACCTGAGAATCTTTCTTACAAGTTTCTCTTCAGCCATTTTCTCACCTAAGCCACCAGAGGTGTTTGCAATCTCAAGAATATTCATGTGAAAGTCATGAATAGTCTCATCCTCTTTCATCCTCAGATTTTCAAACTTGGTGGTCAGCATCTGAAGTTTGGACATCTTCACCTTGGAGGTACCTTCATGAGTTATCTTGAGGGTATCCCAAACTTCCTTAGCCAGCTCACAGTGGTGCACCACTCTGAAGATGTTCTTACTGATTCCATTGAACAATGCATTCAAGGCCTTAGAATTTCCAAGGGCTAATGCCTCTTGCTCCTTATCCCACTCTTCTTCAGGAATCTGCACACTGACTCCATCTTCACCTGTCTTCGTTGGATGTTCCCATCCTTTGTTGATAGCTCTCCAGACTTTTCTATCTAGAGACCTTAAGAAGGCTATCATACGAGGCTTCCAGTCATCATAGTTAGAAACATCCAACATGGGTGGTCTATTTGAGTGTCCTATATCCTTGTCCATGGTACTAGAAAGTAACTTCCCTAGATCTCACCCAGAAATTAACAGGCAGGGTGCCTGCTCTGATGCCAATTGAAATTCTAGTTATCATACTTTCGATGTCACACGGGTTGTTATGACATCCGATTCTGCGCAGACAAGAAATATGCAGAACTTAAAAGTAAGTGCAGTAAATAACACAAGTAATTGTTTACCCAGTTCAGTCCAACATGACCTACGTCTGGGGGCTACCAAGCCAGGGAGGAAATCCACTATTAGTAGTATTAATTCAGACCTTAAACCAACTGTTTAACCCTATCACTTAATACCTACCCAATGCAATTTCAATCTTATACTAAGATCAGAGTTCCTACTCACTCCCCCTCAATCACCTCAGTGATTACTACCTTTAATCAATATTAAAGACAATTATGAAGTCACACTTCAAACAACTCTTGATTGTGCTTAACAACTTTAATCAAGATACACAGCACTCACGCTTAAAAGCTTAGAGTGACACAACACTTACAACTCAATGAACACCCTATACCAATGCAATCATCTACGTGATAATAGCTTGGCTTACAAGATACGTCTAATACAAGACTCACAAAAATACAGCAGTGAAGTATGATGGACACACTAAATCTTCACGCCTAAAACCCCCAAATTCTGAAAGAAGGATTGCCATCCTTTTATATTGTAGCACTTGGGCCTTGTACTTGTATTCTCCTGAATTTAAGGTCACGCGAGTTCCCCTAAATTCCCCATCTAGGTTACTAACAAATAGGCTATTTGTTAGGTTCATTAATTGTAGCTTGGTTGTTGGTTTCTTGGATTTTCTCTCAGCTGTTGAATCCCTGAAGAATAGCCTGAGAAAAATGCTAAAACAGAAAAACTAAACAACCTACAATATAGCATACGCTGCCAGGAATGAATGTCACAACATTCAATTTGACATCCAAATCAAGGAGCATATGCTAAGTCTGTTTTTTCTGAAAACAGACTGTACAAAATTGTTGTACTGTACAGAACCAATCTGTCCATACTTCAGTATCAGCATACATTAATAAATGTCAAAATATCCAATTTGACATTTACACAATTAGCCTTATGTCAGGTTTGTTATCCTCCTGAAGAATAGACTGAGATACATACTGACGTGTAGCAGAAAACCACTCTGCCTATTGTTCAGTATATGCTGTCAATGATGAATGTCATAACATCCAGTTTGACATTCAGACAGTAGGCCTTATGCCAGGTCTGTTATCCTCCTGAAGAACAGACTGAAAATAAATACTGAGTTCTAACAGAACACTAACTGTTCTATTCCTCAGTATCTGCTGACAGGGATGAATGTCATAACATCCAGTTTGACATTCAATAAATCCTATATTAGCTAATCCTGCAGTATACTACACAAGTATGTCATGACATCAGCCAAGACATCAGAGTACAACTAGATATTCTAACATACAATGCAGTCAAACAAACACCTCCACAGCATGTCATGACATCAGTCAAGACATTAGAATCCAGCTAGTGTTTTACCATACAATGCAGCCAATTAAACACCTACAAGAAGCAAGAGTTGGGAATAATCCATATGATGGATTGGAATAAGGAGTTATTCACCCAACTGAAATTTTCGAGAGTTGTATGAGATACAACTGGAAGAAGTTCCTACCTAAATAACCTAGTTTTGTGTAATCCGCCTACGCGGACTTAGAACGAAGTGAAATATGGATCTCGACCCACTAGAAAATCTTCCAACAGGATTTTTCAAATCAAATGACGAGGGTCATTTGTTTTGAGTAAAATAGTGGGAACATATTTAATTAAAGGCCTAATTAAATATGTCAATGATACTTATATTTTCATTAATCCTTATGTAGATTACCATGACAACAAACACCTCTAACAACATCTTGCGAACAATCCTTGAGAAGGAAAAATTGTCTGGGACAAATTTTCTGGATTGGTACCGAAACATGAGGATTGTCCTCAAACATGATAAAGGGAAAAGCAAGGAAGTTGCCAAACCCAAACCCACTATTGCTGCTTTGAAGCCTAGTGGAGGCATAGCAAAAGAAGGCACCTGCTTCCATTGCGGTAAGATCGGACACTGGAAGAGGAACTGCCCAAAGTACCTGGAAGATAGGAAGAATGGAGTAGAGACTTCAACTTCAGGTATTTTTGTTATTGAAATAAATTTATCTACTTCTGCATCATGGGTATTAGATACTGGATGCGGTTCTCACATTTGTACAAATGTGCATGGACTAAAAAGGAGTAGAGATTTGGCAAAAGGTGAAGTCGACCTACGAGTTGGCAATGGAGCAAAGGTTGTTGCCTTAGCCGTAGGAACTTATGTATTGACTTTACCTAGTGATTTAATAATTCAGTTAGAGACCTGTTATTATGTACCTGCAATTAGCAGGAATATTATTTCCGTTTCTTGCTTGGACAAGTTCGGTTTTTCATTTATAATAAAGAACAATTGTTGCTCAATTTTTATTTGAAAGATATATTCTATGCTACTGCACAAATGAACAATGGAATGTATGTCCTTGATCTTGAAATGCCTATTTATAACATTAATACTAGAAGGATGAAACCTAATGAGTTAAATCCAACTTACCTTTGGCATTGTCGATTAGGCCACATAAATGAGAAGCGCATTTCCAAACTCCATAAAGATGGACTCTTGGACTCTTTTGATTATGAATCATATGAGACATGCAAATCTTGTTTAATTGGAAAAATGACAAAGTCTCCATTCACAGGAAAAGGTGAAAGAGCTAATGATCTTTTGGCCCTCATACATACTGATGTACGTGGACCACTGAACATACCAGCCAGAGGAAGTGTTCAGTACTTCATCACATTTACTGATGATTTCAGTAGATATGGTTATGTGTATTTAATGAAACACAAATCAAAGTCCTTTGAAAAGTTCAAGGAATTCAAGAATGAAGTACAAAACCAACTAGGTAAGAATATTAAAACTCTTCGATCAGATCGAGGTGGTGAATATTTAAGCTTAGAGTTTGATGACCATCTGAAAGAGTGTGGGATCCTATCCCAACTTACTCCTCCTGGAACACCCTAATAGAATGGTGTATCTGAGAGAAGAAATCGAACCCTGTTGGACATGGTCCGATCCATGATGAGTCACGCCGATCTTCCAAACTCCTTTTGGGGACATGCACTATTGACAGCAGCTTACACACTTAACCGTGTTCCATCCAAAAAGGTTGAGAAGACACCATATGAGATATGGAGTGGTAAGAAATCACATATGTCTTACATGAAGATTTGGGGTTGCGAAGTTTATGTGAAACGACAAATTTCAACTAAGCTTGAGCCCAAATCTGACAAATGCTTATTTGTGGGATATCCTAAAGAAACAAGAGGGTATTATTTCTACAATCCTTCTGAGGGCAAAGTGTTTGTCGCTCGAACTGGAGTTTTCCTAGAAAAGGATTTTATTTCCAAAGGAATCAGTGGGAGGAAAGTAGAGCTTGAAGAAATTCAAGAATCACAAAGCATCGATACACCTATGGAGGAATTAGAGCAGGAAACACAAGTGGTTGTGGAAGAACAACCTGCTCAAGTAGAACAAGACCAGTGTAGGTCAAGCAGGATACTGTCACCTACCTGAGAGATATGGATATCTTATAATAGATCAAGGTGATGTATTACTCATGGATCAAGATGAGCCTGTGACCTACCAAGAGGCCATAACTGGTCCCGAGTCTGAGAAGTGGCTAGAAGCCATGAAATCTGAAATGGATTCCATGTACACAAACCAAGTTTGGACCTTGGTAGAGCCTCCTGTAGGAGTTAACCCTATAGGATGCAAGTGGGTCTTCAAAAAGAAGACTGACATGGATGGTAAGGTACATATCTATAAGGCAAGACTGGTTGCAAAAGGATATAAACAAATTCATGGGGTTGACTATGATGAAACCTTTTCACCAGTTGCAATGCTTAAATCTGTTCGGATTTTACTTGCTATCACTGCATATCATGATTATGAAATATGGCAGATGGATGTCAAAACTGCTTTCCTTAATGGAAATCTTCTTGAGGATGTGTACATGACACAGCCTGAAGGATTTGACATACCAGAAGAAGCCCAAAAGATATGTAAGTTACAAAGATCAATCTATGGATTGAAGCAAGCTTCCAGAAGCTGGAATCTTCGTTTTGATGAAACAGTAAAACAATATGGATTCATCAAGAACGAAGATGAGCCTTCTGTCTACAAGAAGGTTAGTGGGAGCATGATCGTGTTCCTGGTATTATATGTAGATGACATATTACTCATTGGAAACGATGTCCCTACCCTGCAACAAGTAAAGTCTTGGTTGGGGAAATGCTTTTCTATGAAGGACCTAGGTGAAGCAGCCTATATATTAGGAATCAGAATCTATAGAGATAGATCATAAAAACTGCTTGGCCTAAGTCAGAGTATGTATATAGACAAAGTGCTGAGACGCTTTAACATGCATGATTCCAAGAAAGGATTCATACCTATGCAACATGGTCTGTGTATATAAAAAACACAATCCCCTTCAACTATGGAAGAAAGGGATCGCATGAATAAGATTCCATATGCATCTGCAATAGGATTTATCATGTATGCCATGTTATGTACTCGACCAGATGTCTCGTATGCTTTAAGTGCAACGAGTAGGTACCAATCTGATCCTGGTGATGCCCATTGGGTAGCTGTCAAGAATATCCTTAAGTACTTGAGAAGGACTAAGGACTCATTCTTGATATATGGAGGTCAGGAAGAGTTGGCTGTTATTGGATACACCGATGCCAGCTTCCAGACAGATAAGGATGACTTTAGATCGCAATCTGGTTATGTGTTTTGCTTAAACGGTGGCGCTGTGAGCTGGAAAAGTTCAAAGCAAGATACAGTTGCTGATTCTACAACCGAGGCCGAGTATATTGCTGCCTCAAGTGCAACAAAGGAAGCTGTTTGGATCAAAAAGTTCATTAGTGAACTTGACATAGTTCCTAGCATTATGGATCCCATTGGTCTCTATTGTGATAACAATGGTGCTATCGCACAAGCTAAGGAGCCTAGATCTCATCAACGATCCAAACACATACTTAGGCGTTATCATCTCATTAGAGAGATAATAGATAGAGGAGATGTGAAAATATGTAGAGTACCTACACTTGACAATATTGCTGACCCACTGACAAAGCCTCTTGCGCAGCAGAAGCATGATGGCCATACTAGATCAATGAGCATTAGGGATATGCCTGATTGGCTCTAGTGCTAGTGGGAGATTGTTGGTGTAAGCCCTAGAGGCCAATACTTTTGGTACTTGTATCGAATTATTTATTAATAATTAAAAAGGATTTTTCTTTATTATGTTTGTTTAATAAAGTCCCTAGAATATCTAGTCCGTTTAATGTATCAAGTATGACTTAATCATGAGATCACATTAAACATAAGGACACTATTCTTAAAGTATCCGTAGTCGAGCTTTATTGTGAAGTGGGATAAGATTAAAGCATTAAGACTATTATGTTTGTAGACTGATGATCACATCTCATGGATCATGGATAAAGAGTTATCAAGTCTTAAACATAGGTATGAATATTAAGAGTAATATTTATACTGGATTGACCCGCTATGAGAATACTATATAGAATGTTATGCAAAGTGTCATAAGTTATTCTCATGGTGATAATGGTGTATACCACTCTTCGACCTGAAACCACTATGGACCCTAGATGTAGAGTCGAGTGCTTTATTGCTGATCCAACGTTGTCCGTAACTGGATAACCATAAAGACAGTTGATGGATACTCCACAAAGCATGCTGAGGGACATGAGTGAGCTAGATGGAATTTGCCCATCCTGCGTAACAGGATAAATGTCTATGGGCCCAATATTGAATTGGACAAGGATGACACGGTCTATGCCTTGTGTTCAATATAGACATAAGCGCAAAAGGGTAATTATACACATAATCATTATCACAGAAGGATTTGTCAGATCACATGACATTTTCGTGACTTGGGTAGCAGTGATGTGTTGCTAGATACCGCTCACTGTTTATTATGTTAAATGCGTGATTTAATATAATTGCCAACGTCACGAAAACCTACAGGGTCACACACAAAGGACGGATTGATGAGAGATAGAGTAACCAAGGAACACTGTAAGGTACGGTGCACTTAAGTGGAATACGAAATATGGTAAGGTACCAAATACTTAAGTGATTTTGGCATATTATGAGATATGGGCCAAAATACACTTAAGTGGGCTTTTTAGCTTGAAGCCCACACAAGTGGTTCTATAAATAGAACCCTTGGGTAGAAGCATTGTAACACTTCCCTCTCTCTCTCACTCAAAGCCTTCATTCGTAGCAGCTAGCATTGAGATTGAAGGAATCTGTTCGTGTGGACTGAGTAGAGGCGTTGTCATCGTTCAACGTTCGTGATCGCCACAAGAGGTAACGATTCTATCACTGATCATGTCCATTCGTAAGGATCACTAAATGGAGAAATTTTTAAATTCCGCTGCGCCTTGGATGGCAATTCTCCTTCAGTTGGGTGAGCCACCATCAGCTGTATCAATCAATTGTTTAGTCTTCAAACTAATACCATTAAAAGACATTTGCATTTGTTTAGTCTAATATAAGTTATGAGTAGGACAAGTAACCAGTAATCTCTTGAATCTCTTGTATGAATCACCCAGTAATTCACCCTCCTTCTGCTTAGAATACATGATACCATATCTTTTTCTAAGAAAAATACAAGCAGGAAAATACTCATTAAGAAAATTCATTTCCATTTGTTCCCAAGTTGTGATACTTTCGACAGGTAATGAATAAAACCATTCTTCGACATCTTCAACTAGAGTGAACGGAAAAATTCTTAACTTTTTGGCATCTTTAGTGTGCCCATGTATCTTCAAATTAGTACTCATAGTAAGAAACCTTTGCATATGTTTATTTGCATATTCATTAATCTTTCCTATAAAAGGTCTCTTCTCAAGCTGACGGATAATGGTCGCGTGCAATTGAAAATTTGCAACATTAACCGGTTGGTTAACTATAGTCAAACGACCACCTGGGGAATTTTCTCTCCCATAGTCCCCATGAAGTCTTTCATCATGATTTATAGCCAAAACCGGTTCTTCTACTTCTGTGTGTGATTCTATATATGAGTGGTCAGAGATAACTACCTCTTGATGTACCAGTCTTGCTTGTCGAATTTGTGTAAGCCGAGCGTGTAATGTTCTTTCTGGTTCTGTGCCAAAAGGAAAATCAGCTGAGGGCTTTCCTCGCATAAAAGTATTAGACAAATATTAGTAGTAACAAAATAATATTAATAAAAATAAAATAAAATAAAAACTCAAATAAAATTTTCGGTTGCAGAGCAACAAAAGTTTAACTAAAATATAACTATGAACTCTATAATCTTTGGCAGTCCCCGACAACGGTGCTAGAAACTTGATCGGTAAATTAACAACTATACTAATATTCTAATATAGTAATAAGGGAAATTCCCCAAATATCAATCTCAAGGACTGCTTGACGATACCGAGTTTTGGTTCTAAATTAGTTAAACAAAAGACTTTGGGGTTTTGGATTGTTGTTTTGAAATTAGAAAATAAATTGCAACTGAAAGTAAATAAAGGAGTTGAACAATTTAAAATAAATTATGAGTGAACATACTAGGGAAGGTGTATGATTTGATTCTTCAACAAAAGTAACCTGACATTGCAACAAACTAATTAAATAACACTGATTATTGGTTCTTAAGGGTGTGTACTCCTAAGTCCTTAGTGATTAAACCTTTAGTCGTTCAACTTAACTCCTATGTCCATAGTGAATTACAGATGAAATTAAACATTATTTTAATATAGAATATTCCGGTTTCCACGGGGTACCCCTAGTCCTAGGTGGTATCTACCTTGAATTACTCACAACTAAGCGTTAATAATGGTGGTCCAGCCTAAATGTTAACCATAAATCAAACTTAATTTGTTTGAGAGAGAAAGCATTAAGAATAAATTGCAAGTAAATCAAATATCATCAAATCAATGTTATTATAAGGTTCAAACCAAAATTATCTCATAAATACGAATTAGGGACACCCTCTAGCATTGGGGGGTTTAGCTACTCATAATAGTAAAGAAAAACAAAATAGAAAGTGTAGACATTACAAATTAATGGAAGATAAGAGATCTTCAATCACTTAGGGTTCATGAAATCCTTGATCCACCATGAATTGTTGAGTTCTCCAGCCTTCAAAACGTGTTCTTTGCACTGAAAATTTTCCAAACCCTTGGAAATTCGCATTTTTCGACCGAATAGGTGAAATTTGGGCTTTTCAGATCTGGGTCGTGTCATACGCGTATGGCCCCCTCCTATACGCGTGTGACATATTTTTTCACTGGCTCATACGTGTATGGCCCAGGGTAAGGCGTATGGCCTAGCTGGAGCCATACGCGTAAGGCTCTGTCCTGCACATGGGGGGCCTTGGCTGGTTGGTCTCATATGCACATGGACCTTTCCATACACGTATGAGCAGAGGCATGATTGTTTCCCTTTCCCTGGTGGTACACGTATGCTAGATGGTGGCACTGAGTAGCCATACACATATGAGACCCCTCATATGCGTATGGTCAAAAGATGCTTAACTTCTTCTCTTTTTCTCCTGCTCGTGCATTTTTGTCTGGATTCTTCTCTGATCAATTTTCTCTTGATTCTTCAAAACTGTAAACACATGAAACACTACCTCAAGCATGTAAAAATAGCTCGGATATAATAAAGCCTTAGCAGATCAAGACATGATAAAAATCTACAAAAATAGGCCTAAACTACTACCCAAACTCATAAAACTCACATGCTTTTGACATCCAACTAACAATAAAACCGAAACAAATGGTGACTGATCAAGTATGCTTATGAATAGTTCTTTGAGGGAATCCTGAAAATTTTGGTGATAGGGCTTGTGGCTTTTTAGGAGGCTAGGATCAAGGAACCAAGGCTGAATAACTCCTTTGGATATGATTATTAGTTTATCTTCTTGTTTCTGGTTTATTATTATGACAATGTCGTGATTCATTCTGCTAGAGGATGCCATGTTGATACTTATAGCAAGAAGAAAATCTCACAAGAGAAAAGATGCAGGAAAATATGAGATGCAAAATATGGAGATGTTTACCTCTTTATAGTTTGCTTCCCGAGGAATTGAGCTTGTAGTCCAAGCAAGCATTAATTGCAAATTATGCTACTTAAAAATCAAATCAAATTCTCCTTTTTGAGTCTCCTAATGAATTAACTTATGGCTCTAATCGATTAGGTTTTCTAATATCTCCGGTTTTAGTGAGATCTTCATAAATACTAAGATTTGGTTTGCTTGAGGCACACGTTAAACTTGGATCCGATCTAAAATTAGTTGTTTCACACTTTTCTAATTGATTACCATTTTATGCTAATCGATTGAGATTACATACTTCTGCCTCCATGGTGCAAATTGGGAATTATGTTGATTTTTCGTGATTTAGTACCACCCATTGTTTGTTGTTTGCACCCATAATCTATAAAACACTCAAAATACTCATCTTTATAGGTTATAAACATTTAAATTTTGACGATTAAAATATTTATAAATATTATTGTAGGAGTTTAATCAGATTTTCCCGATTATTACAACCTTAAAATAATTTTACCTTTCTTATTAAGAGACCTTAATAAGTATTCTCAAAAGGGAAGACACCAAATGGCGCATCCTTGTCTACATATCATTAGATGTAAGAGTCGGTAGAACCAAAAAATGAATAAGTCCATTACAAACATATTCATTCAACCGATCACTACAGATCATATGCTTTGAGATAGTCTCAAATAAATGCTTTGAGATAGTCTCAAAGAAATTCTATGATCATAACTGTTGGCATTTGCCATCATCGTTCATCTTCGAGATCAAAGACTTTATGAAATGTATACTTTTAAAAGTATAATGTTGCTTTATAATACTTTCAATAATAATTGTCAATAATTACTAGCAGCAAAGTCTACCTACAAAAATCTAAGGTTTCACCTTTGGTGCCCATATCTTCTTGGGCCCAGGTGCATTAGTCATAGAAGATCTAAGGTGATTACCTTTAGATCATTTGAACTTATCAACACAAAAGGATTATGAGTGACCTATTCTCTTACAATGGTTGCATTTATATATGTGATGCTTCTTTATTTTATGATCTAGGTTCTCTTTAAAGTTTATACCATTTTTCCTTGGTAAAATTTCCTAAGGTTTCTAGTAGACCAACTACTTCTTTATAAGGGAATCACATCACTTACATTCTTTTCTCGAGTTTATAAGCTTAGTTATATCTATTTTGATAGAAGTGTTGGCTTCCTTAAGGTATCTTAGGGTTGCCTTAAGATATAGGGTACACTTTCTTAGTTTTTCATTTTCTTCCCATAAATGTCCACTCATTTTGTATACTATGCATAGAAAGGTTTGATACCCGGAACAATGTCTCCCTCGTAGGATGCCCTTAAGCATATTTCATCATCTTTGTTGGAAGATGATTCTTTTAGATTTCTCCATGAGGTTTATGCTTCTCCTCCTCTTCTTCGTTCGAGTATTGAAGAAATTTCTTCATCTTCTTTGTTGTTTCTTGAACAAGAGGATCCTCCATTTGATGTTGAATTTTTCGAAGACCGTTCAACTACTTAGTGTTTTCTTGCAAAGGATTGTACATGAGTTATATAATAATAGTAATATGAGGATGATGATTCTTCATGGGTACTGAAGTAGATTAAGGCATCGTCTATAAAGATCACTACGAACTGGTCCAAGTATGGTTGGAATTCATGGTTCATGTAATCCATAAAGACGATAGGAGCATTAGTCACTCCAAATGGCATAACCACAAATTCTTAGTGGCCATAAAGTGTACTAAAGGAGATCTTAGGCATATGTGAGATCTTTACTCGAATATAATGATATCCCGATCCGAGATAAATCTTTGAGAACACACAAAATCCTTTCAACTGATCCAGAAGGTCATCAGTTCGTGGTGGGGGATACTTGTTCTTGATGGTAACTTTAATCAACTAGAGGTAGTCAATGCTTAAGTGCATCCCACCATATTTCTTTTTAACCAACAAGATTGGTTCTCCCTACGGAGAAATAATTGTCCAAATGAAATGTTTTGCTAGAAGCTCTTCTAATTGGCTCTTCAATTCCCTTAGCTCGACCAAAGAGATTCTATACGGAGCTATGGAAACTAAAGTAGTTCCTGGAATAAGGTTGATAGAAAACTCCACTTCCCTTTCTAGTGGAAGGGAAATGACATCTTCAGGAAAGACTTCAGGAAATTCACACACAACTGGAATTTATGACACACTTGCCCAATCCTCTGAATCCATGGTGATAACCAAAAGTAAGACTTCTCTTGTACAAACAAGTAATATATCATATTAACCATACCTTCCACAAGCTTCCCGATCACATCCATTGGAGTAGTCTCTTTGGAAGGAATGAAAATATCCCTTTCTTTGAAGCTGACGTATACTGAGTTAGCAGACAACCGATCCATCCCCAATATCACGTCAATCTTCTTGAGTGGTAGGAAAATCAAATAAATTGAAAATTCATGACCATTAAAGTAAACATAACAGTTCCTACAGACCCACTGAGTTTCCATAATGTTATCCGTAGCAGTGGTAATAACCATCGGGTTAGGAAGGGAAATAGATTCAAACCTAAGTCGTTGCACAAACTTGGTAGAAATAAAGGATGAGTTGCTGTACTGTCAACTAACACAAATAAAGGTTGTTTGTTCACATAACACGTACCAACAACAAGGTTGGTGTTACCTTTGGCCTTTTAAGCATCCTAGGTATAAACTCAACCAACAACTTTTCCCTGAGTACTCTGAACTGGACAATCTTTTGCCATATGACCTGGCTCATCACACTTGAACTATAACACTCTATTCCCCAAAATATAATTTATAACACACGTGGAAAATATAAAGATATGAAAAGGGTGTCACATTTCTCTAACATTCGAAAAATCATATCATAAGCGGAAAACGAACTTCATTCATCACATAAAGTATTCAATGAAACAACTCAAAATAACAAAATAAGGTATTCCCAACCCAGTGTTACACTATCAGAGCGACACAACGGAAAACTAAACAACTGATAAGGTATGGCAACAAAATAGGAAATAAAGCAACGAGTATACCAATTATGTCATCCTCCAAAATAAGTAACGTCTAAAGCTCCCAATCACTACCCGAGTATTTGCATAGTATACATATGAAACAACATGGAAACAAAAATGTGTGAGAATACATTCCATATATAAATGGTGCACAAACTGTCAAGGATATTATAAGCATCGTAATTAATCAATCACAATCACGAAACCGAATGACAACAAATAATCAATTAACATATGCAATTAGATATGCAACACTCACCTCTTCTACTCACATGCATGTGGTACCAATCTCTAGGATATTTAGAGGTATGTTTATGAGGTATCTAACTCGTCACTGGATCGAAGTCCTACTCCTCACTAGACCGAAGTCCTACCTAGCTCCAATATACATGATGCATGAATGCTACAAGAAATATGCAATTCTCATCCAGACCTCCAACTTCTATACTCGTCACTAGTTCCTTTCGAACCTAAAATACATCATCAATAATCTTTGTCGTTTTATGGCCACGTCATTGGTTCCATCAAACCTAATTATCTCACATCAATAATTCTTTTTCATGAGGCATTCGCCAATTAACTCAATCATAATAACTCAAACAACTTTTCTCATCAATCCTTGTCAAACATCAATAAACAAATTAGAAAATTAGAAACTTCTCAAAAAGTCGAGTCAAACGTCCATAAAAAAGGTCCACACAGGGATGATGGTCAACCTCTTGCATGCATGAAGACTGCCACTCTCCCCATTCACCTTCTCGTCAGGCTTTGACGATTAAACAAGGACGCTCATCGTGAAGTGCTGACGATCATACCGTCAGCTCGTCCAAGCTGATCTTCTTCCCTAACGCGATGACAGGTGGACCATCACCTAGGATGACGCATGTCGCCACTGAACAAAACATGAAAATATGCGTTTTCACCATTGCAACACTTCCAAAACTCAACTTTTGAGTCCCATACAACCCCATACACATAGTAATCATCATACACGATTCGTCTGACATTTAACACACCAAAATGCACAAATTCAAAAAATATATAATTAATTAATCATAAAATCATCATCATATTCATCAAAGCATCACATACATTCATGAATATCAAAAATCAAAATTAAACATATAAATTCACAAAATCCGCATAATTAATAGGGCATAACTCAAAATTATAAAATAGCAATCTAGAGAGGTTTTGCACAAACCATCTCAAGGTTCAATTTCACATCAATGGATGAGAAAGGGAATGAAGAAAAGAAAATGGGTTAAAAAATCCCCACTATCCCCCATGCTTAGACACCAATATATCGAATAATCTCTCCTTACCTCGATATGGAGACTCTTCTCCTTCACTTTCTATGCTAGAGGTTGCTCTCTTCTCTTCTTACTCTTTATTCCACCAAAATTCTACGTACTCTCACTTTTCCCTTCTATTTAAATAAAGCCTAATTTATTTTATTTAAATAATTTCTACTAATTTCCTCAATTCTCACTGACTCTACCCACCTCTCTATATTTAATTAAATCTAGTTTATTGCTCAAGACCACAATTTCTCACATTCTCCAGTAATTTGAATATTAAATTATAATTAAATTCTCCCAACCCTCACTAACCTAAATAATAATTAATTAAATAAAATACACTCCAAAAGCTCAAATAAAATTAAAAATACTATATGATAAAAACTAAGGCGTTACGACTCCCCCCATTTAAAGAATTTCCAGCCTAAAAATTTGACCTAAAATGAACAACTCTCGGTAAGACTCCCTCATCGGGCTCTCTAGCTCTCACGTTATGATCCGTGCAATGGGTCCTCCCCACACAACCTTCACCAAAAGAATTTCTTTATCCCTTAAGTGCTTTACCTAACGATATTCAATTTGCAAGGGTGATGATTCATAAGTTAGGTTATCTCTCACTTCACATCATCTAATTAAATCACATGGGACGAACCAGGAACATACTTACGGAGTTGAAAAATATGAAAAACACTATGAAGGTTTGAGAGAGATGACGGTAAGGCAGCTCGAAAGGCAACTTCGCCGGCTTTTTAAAGAATTTGATAAGGACTAATAAAATGAGGTGTAAGTTTTTGAGACTTCAACCCTCGACCAACCCCAATCACTAGAGTAATTCTTAAGAACACATTATCTCCTTCCTAAAGTTCAAGAGCTTTTCTTTGCTTATCGTGGTAACTCTTATGTTTGCTCTGCGATGCCTTCATCTTTTCCTGAATCATCTTAATCTTTTCGGTAGTTTGCTAAACGGTATCTGGTTCAAATGCAACACTTTCCCCCGACTTATACCAATACAAGGACGTTCTACATCTCCTACCATACAAAACTTCAAAATGTATCATTCCGATACTAGAATAGAAACTATTGTTAAGCACCCCCTAGATTTTGCTATAATAACAAATCAATGATCCATAATACCCACTTTGATTTTCATAATGCTGAGCATAACCAATTATTAGTATAGTCCTAAACTTAAGCCTAGAGTTAACCAAGCAACTAAGCTCCCATCCCTAATGAGTTAAATGACAAGTTAGAAACCAATGTTCAAAGAAAAAAAACTTTCAAGAAGAAGCACAAATCTAGTTAAAAGTTAAAGTATTCCAAGGCTTTAGCTTTATATAGACAATAGTCATCAATTAGATGACCCTCTCCACACTTCACTAGTATACACACTAAGGTTCAAATGATTGCACTACTATATATCTATCTCTTGAACCTGATCATATGGAGAACAGCTCATACAATACAAATACAATGAATTAATTGACAAACCAACTAGCTATCTATTAACTGCTTCAACGTGTCTATAGTCCCCACATGAAATCAATTTTAAGTTTTCACGTTCTTGTTAGACACAAATGCCCTGGCCTAAAGAACCTATAAATAAATCTCTACCAATGAGATTTGTTACTTCCAAAACTCATTGATTTTATATTCATGAATGGAATATTTCAGTATTACATTCTTTATAGAATACAGATGATTTCATTTTCAATTCCCCTTTTTTCCTAACCTCTCACGTCATTCATTATCGCATAAATTCAATGTGTGACAAAGTTCAATAAAAGTTGAAAAATGTAGGAACCATATTGCCTTGTATATTATGAGATCAATATTGCTACACCAACAACGTGGTCTAGGCCTGTCATAGTCATTGAAATTATCATATCAAATAAGTTGTTTTCTCACAAGCCAATTATCCTCCACATCACAATAGAGTAAAGAAGAAAAAATCCATATTATTATAGAAACCTAAAGAGAATTTCTAGCATGCTTACATCTATAATGAAGTCATAAAACCTTCTTTATCCTCTTCCTACTTTTATCATATCTGTAATATAGAAAGCACTCTTTCAATTGACAGCGACAACAACAATCAAATATTATTTATATGAATTACATTTCACCATAATATCTTATCTAAAATTATAATTTTATCAAATTCAATAATTTTGACATATTTTTATATAGTTTCGCTTATAACCTTTTAAGTCTTTTTCTACTTTTATTTGTTTGACTCTTCTCTAACCGGTATTTTCTCTTTATAATATGTCTTCTCTCTATAAGCTAAAACCATCTAAGTTTAATTTTCACCATTTTTTCTACTATATGGGATTTATGGTTGAACCTTGACGCAATCCTATTGTAATGGAGAATCATTCATCTCTCCACATGTGTTTGCACACTAGTCTATACTCCTTCATGCATATCTTAAATATAGGCAAACATAACTCCTTTATTCTCTAGAGATTCTACAAGATCTCTATAGGCACTCTATCATACACCTTTTCTAGGCCAATGAAAATCAAGTTCAAGTTTTGATGGTTTATCTTATATTTCTCTATCACACATCGTAGTAGATAAATCGCTTCCATGGTCAATCTCCCAGACATAAAACCAAATTGATTATCGATAACTTGAGTATCTTTTCTTAGTCTATGTTCATTCTCTCTTTCCCATAACTTCAAGGTATGACTCATAAGTTGAATCCCCATATAATTTGCACAATTTTATATATCCCATTGTTCTTATAGATTAGAACTAAATTGTTTCTTCTCCATTCATCCGACATTTTATTTGACCTCATAATTTTGTTAAAGAGTTTTGCGAGCAACTCAATGCCTCTATGTGTAAGAATTTTCAGCACTTCAATAAGTATGTTTTATGCTCCAACCACCTTACTATCACTCATCATTTTCAATGCTTTTTTACTTCTTGTTTCATTATAAATTTTAGGATTATGATCTAATCTCTTGCTTTTTTTACATCCATAATATCCTTTTTCCAAGTCCCCACCTCATTTCGCGGTCTAGATTTTTTGGTGTACCAAAGCTTAAAATTCTAGTTTTCTAATTCTTTCGTCTTTTCACTTGTCTAGTCAGTTTCTTGTAGGCTCATGGAATTGATCTTCCTCCTGACCATAATGTATAATTTTTCCATCGGTTTTCTAGTAAATATGCATACTTACAAGTTCCAAAATAAATCTTACTATCGTGAACTAACTTCTTTACCTATATTCATTCACAAAAATATAGTAAACCCTAGCTTATTTTCACTACATTCAAGCGACAATGAAGCGAACCTTGCTCTTTTGACATTGCACTCCAACCATAAAACGTGTTGCTTCCGGGAAACTAACTAACATTCCAATTATTATGTAATTGATCCATTTCATAGGGATTCAACAAAGTTTTATGTTGGCTATCTACAGGACCGTCCCAATCAATTTGGAGGCCCTGTTCTATTTTAAAATTAGATATTTAATAGATGAAAACACAACAAATTAAAAATAATATATTTTATTTAATTGTAAATAAAATTAAATATATAGAGACAAAGATGATAAAAAATACTATGTAGAAATTTGATTTATCGAAGTTTAGTTATTCGCGTCTCTCTTCTCTTACCATCTTCGATTTATAAAAAAAGTTCATACCATTTAATAAAAGAAAAAAATTCTTTGAACAATTTCTACAATATTAATAATGAAGTGTTTTATTTAATAAACAATCAACAATGTAAAATTATAAATTTTCAAAGTCTCACAACTACTATTTTAAATTTATTAATGTAGCGATTCACAATGATACAAAAATATAAATATTTTCAAAATTACATCTCAAAATTTTTCATAGATCTATAAAATATATTAATAAAAGAAAAAAAATTAATTAGGTTAATTGCGATATTAAATTTTAAATAAATTTAAATGTAATTTATTTAGATTATAGGCTGCTGGATAGGATATACTTCAATATATTAATAAAATAAAATATTTATTAAATTAATTGCAACATTAAATTAAATTTAAAAACAATGTGGTGACATTTTTTTATAAAAGTAAAAATATACATAAAATGTAAGAACAAGGAATCAAACCCAGGTTATATTACTACCAAAATAGATGGCCACCACTAGGCTACACTACAATTATGTGTCAAAATGGAATTAGTGATATATATTCGTTAGTCTTATATTTATATTGACCCTATATATCAAATTCGGGACCCTAAAAAGTCGGAGGCCATGTGCGATAGCACTCCTCGCACCCCCACAGGGCCGCCCCTGGCTATCTACAACCTAACACAATCCTCCTTTTTAATCCAAAGCTTGAGACTAACTATGCATATCATTGTTAACATAGACATGAATACTCTCTCAATTGGGCATGTGCTAAAAAACTTAAAAAGCCCGAGACTAATTACTCACACTTAGATTTTGAATTTGGTAAATTTAAACTAACACATGTCAAAATTTTGATTGTGACTATGTGAGACTCGAAATCCCTATGGCTATGCAATTTTAAATTTAGACAGTCAAACAAATATGAGTCATAGAAAATATATTATATCATTGTCGTTTAAAACAAAAATTTGAAATTCATCAAATCTAAAGTGATTGCAGAAAATTAATTTCCGACTTTGTGACAAACAACTTTCAACCGCATGACTACAATGAAATTTAATTTAAATTTGATTTGGATTTTTATTTATAAGAAATTTTGAGTTTTCCAAAATTTGAAACTAAAATATCTTTAAGTAAATGCTCATTTATATGTGTACTTGTCAAAAAGTACATAATGCGTGGCACCCCTATGCTGGTTGTGGTGGCCAAAGGCCTTAGTAGTTTCTGGTGGTTAGGGCTTACTCATGACGGTGAGAAAACCTGTTTGGTGGTGATTTTCGCTAAGGAGAGAGCAAACTCACGTGAGGTGAGAAGCTTTGTATCTTTTGGTGTTATTTTGTGTGTAATTGAGTTGTATCAATTAGCATTACTTGTCCTCCTCAGCCTTAAGGTTGAGATATTTATAAAGGCTCTATGATCCTAGGATTTATGAAACTTCTAAGATGTGGTAATCGTCCCTTCTTGATTGGGGTAACTATTGACTACCCATATCCTAAGGAGTTATGAGCATGACTTCGTACATGTAGTTATAGGTTGGATAAACATTCTTATCCATATTTTCTTCATAGGGAGGGGTCTCGTGCCACATGAAGATCATCCTTTGGGTGATCCGTCGTGGGGCGTGCGCCCAGTGAGGGACATGTTTCACCCCCTTTAGGAGATCTTAAAAGAATATATCACTACACAATCCTTCAAGCACAAATACTTTTAAAGGTAAAAATGTTTTAAGTTTCTCGTTTCCTTCAGTTGGAATTTGTAGTTAGAGGCAAGTCCCTTCATTAGGGGTGAGCCCCCCAACTGAAGGTGAGTCCCTCAACTGAAGGATAATCCCTCAGCTAAAGGTGAATCCCTTAGTTAGGGTCGAGTCCCTTAGATGAAAGTGGGTCCCTCGACTAAAGGCGAGTCCCTCATTTGGGGGTAAGTCATCTCCCTATTTCCATGTGTCTCATGTGTAGCCAAAGTGTTAGCTAGGGATATCAACCATCAATTAATCAACAAAACACACTTGGTTTCATTTAATATAAGAAATGATGGCTTATTTTCGAGACTTTAAACAATCCTAACACATGTCAGAAACATGCCAAATTATTTCAAGGCTCTTAGAGGAGCCTAAAGGGTTTTTGAATGCTCGTGGCTTCAATTTTTGTAAAGGCTTTCCTGACCCCCTATTTCATTTCTTTACTTATTTTTGCTCACACCATTTTCTGCAAGTTTCTTCTGGTTTTCTATCTGCCCAGTCTTCTACAAGCTTCTTCTAGCTCCTTCCTTATTCACAACCTTTTCATGTACAACTCCCTTCTATCTTGTTCCCTTCGTAATAGTTATGGTTAATAATTTAGATAAAAGACTTGTAGTAGGTCCAGGTTAGCATAGAGTCGTGAGATTAAGGACTATAATGGTCTTGTTTAGTGATTACGATAGCGGTAGTGATTTCTTTTTGTTTGTCTGTTTTCCCAAGAGAAAATAGATAATGGTTTCCCCTTCCGTCGTGCCTTGTTTGTCCCTTCCGACTCTCCCTCCCTCTATTTCTACTTTTACCTTCCCCTTACCAAGTACATGGGAGTTCTTTTGCCCTTTTTCTCCTTTTGCAATAGAGGCCCTAAGGGTCCTCAAAACTGCACTTTTTCAATTAGTCCCTAATAGTTGGGGCTTCGTTAGGGCCTTCAAAATGGTGTGAGAAAGTTTGGAAGTCTCCCTTATTGTTGGAGTATTCATTTTGTTTTATGCCGCCACACCTTCAAATGAGGGTTGGGTAACACTAGGAGGTATGATGAGAAATGCCCATTACAAACCTCACTCTTATCACTATAAGAATTGGAAAGAGAAGTTTTCCTGAGTGAGATGCGTGAGGGTTCTCACGTACTGGTGGGGGAAGATGGTGCCCCTCTCTTTCTGATGGTCTGGACAGAAAAACTCATGGAGATCATGGGACACAATGATAAGTATCTTACTACCATAAATGCAAATATAGTTTGCATGTCGGAGAAGTTTAAGGTTATGAATTCTCTTATAGTGATTGTGTTGTGGCTGGAGGGAGGTGACTCCCTTGATGAATATCTGAGTAAGCTTTGAATACCCTAGTGCTTTTATGGGTATCCTTAAGTAGTGTGTGACCCTTATGTATCGTCGTTCAGGTTAAATGGTAAATATTTATTTAGAGGAGCGGAGGAGGAGATGGGACAAAGTCCAAGCCAAGCCAAGTATGGGGAAACTGACTCCCCTAGAGTCATACAAAGGGATTTATTTTAAAAGGAAAGAAAGGGAAATTTAAAGACCAGCTACCTGGCTCGCCCAATGCTAAGGGGGTTCTTCCTTAACTATTGGGGGTGGATTTATTCCGCCTACCTCAGAGGAGGTGACCGCCCAGAGATCCCCTAATGGAGAGGCTCTGCCACCCTGTCCCTATTTATGGAGCAACTCTGGTTTTAATTTTCTCCAGATTATCGTCTCTTATCACCCCTTCTCTAAGATGTTCCCTGGATACTATAAGGCCCTTAAGGATATGTCTCCTGTAGCACTTATTGACATAAAGGATAACCTCTTACCGAGGGCGCTAATTATGGAGAGTTTTGTCCGGGAAAGAAGAGACTAGGTTAAAAAAGAGTTGAGGTTGAAGCTCAAGAAGTACAAGGATAGTTACTCCCAAATCCATAATATGTTAGAGACCTTGTAAAAGGATAAGGAATCCTGAGCAAACAAGATGGCCAATACGTAGACCAAAGCTAAGGAAACCTTTGTCCAAAAGGAGTCTCTGAGGACATCTTTAGAGGTCACCCTCTGCTCCAAAAAAGGAATTTGAGGGCGAGGTGTCAGGTCTCAAGGATGACTTGAGGCGATTTCTGGTACTTATTTTGAGCGTGCAAAGGAACAAGTGTCCTTCTTTTATCTTAAATTGGATTTGGGCATGATGGATGGTTTCAAATTCATATGCGATGGTTAGTTGGTGGATAATGAGGAGGCTCCCCCACCAGAGCAAAAAGGGTCCCCTAGGGGATAAGCTCCCAAAATGGTCCATGTGAGGAGGTGATCTAGAAATTTCTCGCTAGGAGGAACTAGCCGTGGCGGAGGAAACTCATAAGGATGGACAATGAGTTGGTTTATTTTTTTTTTGTTTCTTTGAACCTTTATAGATTTTATTATGTTCTTGCCCCTGTGGGGAATTTTGTAAAAAATTAATCTATTACGTTATTTGGGAGATTTTTATATTAACTGCCTTATTATCATATCATGTTATTTCCCATTTCTTTAATTGTTTTTGCATAATTGTATCAAATCCATTTGTTGATACTATCCCCTGAGGGTAAGGCACATCCCTTGCATAAGTTTGAAGAGTCTTTAGCCAGAAATAGGAGTGGCAAAGGTTTCTTCGTAAGGGCCTAATGTGTGTGATCGTCTCAAAGGGAAACAAGAGTCCAACCTGAACGCGTGTCATTTCTCATCCAAAGGAGACAAGGACTTCTCATAAGGATCCATCATTTTAATCGCCTCTATGTGTGGCAAGGATCCCTTGTATGGATCCAACAACTTTATCACCTCAAAGGGCAACAAGGATCCTTTGTAGGAGTCCATCATTTTAATCAAATCGAGGGTGGAAAGAATACATCCTAGAGATACACCATTTTTTTCCGCCTTAAACGACAACAAGGATCACTCATAGGGATCTTGTATTTTAATCACTTCAAAGGGCAATAAGGATCCCACATAAGGATCCAACATATCACCTCAAATGATGGAAAGGATCCCTCATAGGGATCCATCATTATGATCGTCCCAATGGGAGGCAAGGATCGCTTGAAGGGATCCATAATTTTTATCACCTCAAACGGAGTCAAGGATCCCTTATAGGGATCCAACATTTTGATCGCCTCAAAGTGCATAAAGGTTCCCTCATAGGGATCCACCATTTTGATTGCATCAAAGGGCGACAAGGATCCCTTGTAGGGATCCAATATTTTTTATAACCTCAAAGGGAGACAAGGATCCTTGTAGGGATCCAATATTTTGATTGCTTCAAAGGATGGAAAGGATCCCTTGTAAGGATCCAAAATTTTGATCGCCTCAAAGAGCGACAAGGATCCTTCATAGGGATCTAACATTTTCATTGCCTCAAAAAAATGGTGGTCTTATTCAGAATCCTTACTTTCTTATAAGGAGAAAGAAGAGACAACAATGCAAACATTTAATAAGTAATAGAGTGACGAGCCTCGTTAATACCCCCCTCATTCTAATGATGCACCACGGAAAATAGCGTGTCCTAAAAACAACTTTTCCTTACAAGCGAAAGAGATATAACACTCGCCTGATAGAAATTAATAGCAAAGCAAACAAATAATGGTAAAGACAATAAGCATCAAAGGGCCTTCCCATTGAGGTTTGAGTCTTCTATCTTTTCGCTCTTCTAAGGATAAGCCTCTTCATCTTGGCGAGTTTCTTTTGGCGGCTTGATTCCCGAGCCAACCTTCATAATATTCACGACTAGGGTTTAAACTAGTTTTTGCTTGACATTCTTCACGTAGCATTACCTATAAATTTCCTAGTCTCATTTATTGACTCCAACCCTCCGTTCAGAGAGTGGGTACTTCATGCACAAATACAAAGTAAATAAGGAGACACCCAACTAATTAAAATTTGGTCGCTCTATAATCATGTTATAAGAATAGATGACATCTATAAATAGATATTTAACTTCGATCTCATTGGCTTGTTCTTCCCTTCCGAAGGTGGTCTTCAATGGAATGTAGCCTTTCACTTTTACTTGCTTCTGAAGAACCTAACTAGTAATCCCATTCAAAGTTTTTAGGTCGTCTGGGTCAAGGAGGAGCGTCTCAAATGCATTCTACTATAGGATATTTGCAGAGCTCCCTTGATCTACAAGAACTGTTCTAATCTCCCAGTGATTGCACCTAATAGTGGTGACCATGTAATCGTTATTGTGGGGGTGGATGCATGTGTCGTCCCTTTTTGAAAAGGAAATATCGATTTCTAGCATCTTCATCTCGCTGTCTTTGGCTCCCCAGGAAGATCTTCTATATTCAATGTCTAGAGGTCGTACCTTTTACAGGTGGATCTAATATCCCCACTTCCAATAAATCCTCCTATGATTGTATTGAGTGTAAGGTGAACAGTATTGTAACCCTTTTATTTAGCCAATTCCTTTCCCTTTCTGGATCCGATCTTCCTGCATCATCTCGCCCAAGGGAGTTGGACCCGCCTGACCCCCTAGAGAATATTCTTTGACATACATTTTGAGGTGTCCCTCATGGATCAGTCGCTCGATCTCCTTCTCGAGCTAGTAACAATCTTCTGTATGGTGTCCTTTAACTTTGTGGAACTTACACCATTTTTCTGGCTTAGGTCCTATAACATCCTCTTTTGGGGCTGAAGGCGTAGGGATATCATGCAAGTGGAGAACCTCCCGCCAAATCTGTTTGCGACGAGTGTTTAGTGGCATGAAGCTATCCACTGTATTTCATACTCGCTTGAATGCAAATTTGTCCTTGATGCTCGGGGTATAGTTGTTCTTCGTTGATGTTATGAGAATTCGTTGCTAGGTACACGTTCTTTTAAGTCTCAAACCTTTTCTCAGTGTTCTTATCTTCTCTCTTGATGTAGCATTCCACCCTGGTGACCACCTCTTCTAACGAAGATGTTGGTCATTATGAGATTGAAACAGAAGTAATTAAGACGGTTAGGTTGTATATTATAATCCCTTTATCCTTTCTTGTTGATGTATGATGCCTTGTATGAATGGTCTTATCCTTATAATCTCACGATTAGTTAAGAAAACCGTTATAGCCGATTCCTCATGAAATAACTCACTAACCACTACTCAGAGATTTCTATCCCTAATCCGCCAGCGCAAGCAGGGTTAAACGATGTACATAACTGTAATTCCCTATGCCACTACTCGAGGTCTTCTATCCCTATTCAACTAGCATAAGTAGAACAATTTCCCTATGTCCAACACATATGCTAAGGGTCAGTAATCCTTATGTGTCCAAAATCATATTAACATAGTATCTAAAATAAAAAGCATTAAGATTAAGAAACAATTGAATAAAATTATAATTTAAAGTATTCATACAAAGTCAAACCAACTTATAATGCCAACAAGATTGAATAAGGTTCATCATCACATAACCTAACATAGAGAAGCTTATCTACTCATAGTTAAAATTATAATACCGATTGAATAATAAAGAAGAATAACATATAAATTCCCTTGAAGGATTAGCCTCCAATGGCTTCCAATGCTTTCATAATCACCATTTGATACTGTAAAACGCCAAATTTTGTAACCCTTGTGAAAGTGTAAAATTTCCCCTTTTAAAGGTGTCAGAATGGACTATAACACGTCAGAAAAATGGCCACCGGGCGCGTGATTCCTATATCACGCATGCGATGAATCTTTTAATGCCCTATCGCGTGCGCGATGGTGGATGTGATTATTTTTGAAGCTTCACTCTTTTTTTGCTCCTTTTTCACTCAAAACTTTACTAAGTCCATAATTTGCACACTTAACTATTTTTCCTTCATTCTTTTGTCATTCCTTCTCATATTTGCTTGACTTTCACTTGTTTTGCGTTGATTCTTTGACTAAATACATGTAATGATTGACTGTCATCACAACCCCAAACTTGAATCATTGCTTGTCCTCAAGAAACACACATATAACTGCATATTTCAACAAACAAAAATCCGCACGATAACAATCGAACATCACCAAATTAAAATTTTCTTTTACCTGACCATGTTCTAGCTTCCAACTTCTATCTGACAAATTCGGAAAACGTCCTTAACATTGACGAGTACTCAAACTGTCTCTCAACTCACTATAACTCACTCACTGGATAAGATGATCACTCAATCAACATTTAAAATCAATTAAACTTAGCTTGATTGTGTTCTAATAAAATTCATCAAAGAAATCACAACACACACATTAGAGGGCTTTCCAGGTTGTAACTTGGTTTATGTTGTGGTATGATATATTTAGGAAAGTAGGGTTAAACCTTTGGAGTTAGGTTCTTAGTTCTCCTTTATTCATCATAACTTTTTGTTACTACAAGATATTTGTGATCCTTCTAACAATTTCATTATCTTTCTTTTGTCATTCATTCATGTTTTTTGAAGAAGCGTTTTTTTCACAACAAATTTTTGAAATTATGGATCATGTCCTCTACTATATGGTGGTTTATAAAGGCTCAAAGTTATTAATAAAAAAAATCATCTCAGTGTGTGTTGATCAAACTTGATAACTTAATCAAAAATAAATCAAATCAGATAATAGAATAATGCATGGATACACTAAAAAAGAAAGAAAAGTGCGCAATGGAAGTATTTGGCTAAAACCTTACCAGATGAGGTATCTGTAGGTTCTCCCACCTCTTCTTTTCTAGTCATGTTGATATGTTCTTTAGTTAAATTTTAGTTTCCTCATTTAAGTAGTTTCTGTATAAACTTAGAAAACTTGGGAATTAATTCTAAAAATTTCATGAAAAGAAAGACACTTGAAGTTATTTAAACATATCTTTAAATTTCTCAAACATTCTTGCCTCATCTTCTTGTATCGGTTTCTTCTTAATAACGGGATATGGAAGTTTTATATAATCTAGTAAAGGTGGATTTGGTTCATTCAGAATTTGAACATTTTATCCTCTTCCAAGGAGAATTTTCATTAATTAAGTAATCAAGGGTGACTCCTCTTTCTTCTTCGTCACCTTGATTCCCATTCTCCTCCTTTTCACTTTCACTTTTTTTCTCAATTCCATCCTCTTAAACTTTTTCTATTTCCTCATTTCTAGTAACCAACCCAAAATCCGCTTTCGTGACTTTGCAAGTTTCATTACTGGGATTATCGACGATGTTCTCGGTGAATCCTGCACTTGAGTTAGGCAAAACTGCTATTTGTCTAGATAATTGACCAATCCGAGTCTTCAAATTCTTGATTGATGCATCATGGTTTCTAGCCAAAATTTTATGGTTCCTATTTTCCTGCTCCAAACTAATCTGAGTGGCCTTTATGAAATTTTGTAAAGTCTCTTCCAACTGTGCAGACTTCTTTTAAAAGTTGGAAGCTTGTTGGTTTTGTTCCATATCTTGGTTACCACTTTGGTTTTGGTTGTTGCTCAAACGAAAATTCGGATGATCCTTCCATCCTAGATTTTTGGTATTTGAATAGGGGTTAATTTTCTAAAAATTTGCATATTGGGCCTCTTCACTTACCCCCTCCAATGAACACCTTCTGTTTTCATGTCCTCCTCCACAAAATTCATACTTAAGTGATTGTACCTGACTCATGTTAAATTTATTTAAGCAGCCTTCAACTAGTTGCTTATTTAACAATTCAATTTGAGCTAATAATGCAGTATGAGTATCAACAATTAACATGCCTTTAGGCGTGCCACTAGTTTCGAGCTTAACCAAACTTTCACTTTTAGAACGGTACTCATTCATACACATATTTTCAATGAGGTCCTTTACATGTGGTTCAATCATATGTCTAATCGTGCCTCCCGTAGAAGCATCTAGCAACATACATGTTTGACTCTTGAAGCCTTTAATGAAATTTTGCATTTGCTCCATATTGTTCATATTATGATTGGGGCATCTGTGTAGCAGAAACTTGAATCTCTCCCAAGAGTCATACAGTGACTCAATGTCTTGTTGCTCGAAATTGACAATCTCAGCTCTCCTTTCAGTAAATTGGCTAGTGGTGAAAAACCTTTCCAAGAACTTATCCTCTAGCTCCTTGCATGTTCGAATGGGTCCATTTGGAAGGCATAGTAACCAATCTTTTTCCCTTCCAATGAGTGAGAAACCAAACAACAGTAACTTTACTTGGTCATCTGAGAACCATTAAGTTTTCACATCGAAGCAGTTTTGTAGAAGCGTGCAAGATGAGTCCATGGATCTCTGATAGCATTCCCTTCGAACGGATTGTCTCTTAGACCTAAAATCAAGAATTCTTAATATCAAAGTTAACAGGGTATGCCGATACAAACCCTATAGAAACATATCCTTCACCAGTCCATTTGCAATAGTCCCCCATAGTGAGGGGTTATGGTGCTGCCATGTTATCCTCCTCTTCCAAATCCGAAGAAAGTATTGGTGAATATCCTTTAGCCAGACTCACTTCTTTAGCTGCTTTTCTTAAAACACGTACAATTCTTTCGATTTCCGGATTAAATGGTAGTAATGATGATCCTGAACTACACATACACAAAAAAATACTTCAGTAGCATTATGATAAATAATAAATTAAAACAAAAATAAACAACTAAAACTAATAAAAATAAAATATGTTGCACAAAGCGTTTCCCTCTTGCAATCAACAGTCCCCGACAACGACGCCAAAAACTTGATGACTTCTCGGCAAGTGTACTGATAATGTCACAACAATAAAAGATCGAGTCCATAGGGATTGTGTTTGAAGAAGACAACAATTGTGCATTGTAAAGGAAAAATAGTAAATTAGGGGGGGTCATGTTTTTAGACGGAAAACAAATTACGAGTTTGAAACAGAAGTAATTAAGATGGTTAGGCTGTGTATTAGAATCCCTTTATCCTCTCTTGTTGATGTATGATGCTTTCTATGAATGGTCTTATCCTTATAATCTCACGACGAATTAACAAAACCATTATAGCCGATCCCTCACAAAATAAATCTCTAATCACTACTTGGAGCTTTCTATCCCTATTCCGCTAGCGTAAACAGGGTTAGACAATGTACATAACGTTAATTCCCTGTATCACTACTCGGGATCTCCTATCCATATTCAACTAGTATAAGTAGAACATTTGCCATAGGTCTAACATATAGGCTAATGGTCAGTAATCCCCATGTGTCCAAAATCAGATTAACAAGTATCTCAAATAAAAAGCATTAAGATTGAGTAACAATTGAATAAAATTATAATTCATAGGATCTATACAAAGTCAAACCACTATATAATGCCAACAAGATTGAATAAGGTTCATCATCACACAACCTAACATAGAGAATCTTAGTTACTCATAGTTAAAATTACAATACCAATTGAATAATAAAGAAGAATAATGTATGAATTCCCTTGAAGGATTGACCTCCAATGGCTTCTAATGCTCTCAAAATCACCCTTTGATGCTGTAAAATCGTGCTCCCAGTGCCAAATTTATTAACCCTTGTAAAAGTGTAGAATTTCCCCTTTTAAAGGTGTTAGAATGGACTAGGACGCGTTAGTAAAAGGCCCATAAAAGTGACCATCGCGAGCGTGATATTCTGCATCGCGCGCGCGATGAAGCTTTTAATGTCCTATCACGTGCACGGTGGTGGATGTGATTATTTATGAAGCTTCACTATTTTTTGCTCCTTTTTCACTCATAATCTCACTAAGTCCACAATTTGCACACTTAGCTATTTTTCCTTCATTCTTTAGTCATTCCTTCTCGTATTTTCTTGACTTTCACTTGCTGTACTCCGATTCTTCGACTAAATACATGCAATACCAGACTGTCATCGGCTTGCATTTCCTCTAGGGAATTGGAACCACATCTACCTATAGTGTCCTCTGGAATGGGGGATTTTTCTCTCCTAGCCAACCATAATTTTGAATAATTAGGTCTAGTAGTTGAGGTTTCCGTGAGTATCAAAGTGATGATGGTAACAAAAGGTGTGGCCTAAGTTAGTTTTATTAGGCCCCCATGGTGGGCTAAATGTACTTGTAACAATTTTTAGAATGTGTGTTACCCCTATGTTATTATAGGTGGCCAGAGGCCTTAGTTTATGATGGTTAGGGTTTTCTCACGATGGTGAGAAACCATATTCGGTGATGATTTTGGCTATGGAGAGAGCAAGCTCGCATGAAGTGAAAAATTATGTATCTTCCGGTGTTATTTTGTGTGTAATTGAGTTGTATCAATTAGGATTACTTGTACTCCCCAACCTTAAGGTTAAGGTATTTATAGACACCTTATGGGTCTAGGATTCAGAAAACTCCTAAGATATGGTAACCACTCCCTCTTGATTAGGGCAACAGTTAACTACCTATTTTCTAAGGAGTTATGAGCATAACTTCATACATGCAGTTATAGGATGAATAAACATTCTTATCCATATTTATCCCTAAGGTGGCCCCCCGTTCCACAAGAAGATTACCCTCTAGGCAACATGTCGTGGGGAAGGTGCTAGGTGAAAAACATGTGCCACCATGTTTGGGAGCCCTTACAAATAATTCACTACAATATGATAAACTACTTGTAAGTTGAGCACCAACTTTATTTGTAAGGGCCTTATTTAATCTCTATAATGATTCTTATTCTTTTCCCTCCCATCACCAATTATCGTAAATAGGTTTTGTTTAAATTGATTTATTTAAATTTATCTATTTATATAAATACTTATGAAATTGTTTGGACGAATTAATGAAAATAACTTATGACGTGTTAATAATTTGTTTCATCTTATTTTCATAAAATTTCTACATCAACTTATGAAAACACTTGATAACTTATGTGGAAATAATTTGACATTATTTATCTTTTGTAATGAAAACAAGTTATTCATATAAGCTTATATGATAAACACCTAAGATATATAAGGTGTAAATTAAGTTTTATCAAAACATGACGCTGATTTATTTTCTAGTCTAAAGTGAGGTGAGATATGATGTAAAAGTATGATTTAAAATCTTAAGTGATGAAGAGAAAGTAAATGTATTTTGATACTATTAGGAACCAAAGTTGTTACAAACCGAAAAACAACATAAAGTTCGACAAAGGGCGTCTGAGCTGCGAAGGGGCGGTCTGGAGAGGTAGCCTTCGAAAGTGGCCAAAGTCGGAGATGGTATGTGGTGCCGTGGATCCGACAAGATTAAGTCTAAGTGGATGGCGGTCCTCGAGCAACGGGCCCATTCAGATTCACATGTATCAAACTGAAGGTGAGAAAAACAAGAAAGGGGGGGTTTGAATTGTTTGGAAAAATAAACGCTTTTCAAAATGAAAACCACACAATGATTTTATACTGGTTCGCTTATAACACAAAGCTACTCCAGTCCACCCGGCCAAGGTGATTTCGCCTTCAACAAGGACTTAATCCACTAATCTTGAAAGATTACAAACAACGTCTAAGAGAAAGATCTCTTAGTCCTCTCAAGTATACAGACTACACAGAGTCACTTGAGGAAATAAACAAACAATAGATAAAAGATTTATGTAATCTAAAGTGCTTCTAAGATAAGCAAGTATTACAATAGTAAGAACAAAGTGATTCACGTTATAAGCAAAAGCTTCGTGAAGATTTAGAGAGCAAGAGTGTTTTCTTGAGCGTTGATGTTTCAGTATAATTTTTCCTTGTATGTGTTGTATATTGAATGTTGATTTGCAGTCCTTTATATAGAAGAGTGAGGTAGTAGTTGAAACTGATGAGTAATAAGATGATTTTACGCCATAACATAAATAGCTTCTGCAGAATAACTTTCTCTCCTTGAAATGACTACTTACCACATATAGTATCTTCTTTATTGAAATTGGAGATTAACGTCTCTTTCTGTTTTAGGAAATCCATTTGCAAATCTTTACTTGACTTTAACGTTACTCTTTCATGATTAGCAATTCCATGATCAGAGTCTTCGTGTATCTGAGAATCTTGGAGTCTTGCATCTGATGTTGATCTCTTTTGGATTCTGATGGATTCTTCAGATAGCGCTGATAAGTTCTGGAGTTTAGAGATAGCGTTGTTCAGAGTCAGAACATCTAGAGCTTACTTCTTGTTTAGATGCTTCTGATACTTTGCTGTTTTGCTCAGAGTTAGACTTTCTTGAACGTGTCCACTTCAGATGCTTCTTATCTTCTGATAATTTGTATCTGATCTGGTTTTGTATCTGATGACATCATCAGATTTCTTCCTTCTTTCTTTAGAACCCTGCACACTTAGAAACTTTTCGTTAGGGTGCCATTTTTGGTTTCATCCTTTGTTATCATCAAAATCAAGGAATCTGTTGTAGAACAATCTTTGTTCTTACACAAACTTGGTCATTTAGCTTGCAGATCTATTTGTTGATGTGTCTTATTTTGGGACTGTTATGAATCTGTTACATTTCAACAATTATAAATATGTATCTCTATCATTATTCTAAAAAACCTTCAAAATATAGTATGAAAGACAGAGGGAGATGATGGAAATCCTTAAGGAAACTTAGAGAGGCAAGGGTAGAAATTCTTATGATTGTGTGCTTAGAATTTGAGAAACATATGGAGGTATATAAGGGGATTTAGAAAAACTTCTAAATACGTTGAACTTGTATGATTCATATATTCACAGTTGAAGAGATTGGGAAATAGTTGGGTAGAAAATAAAGTTTATTCATGGAAACTTGGGATACTATTTTCTTATAACTCTTTTATAATCTCTTGTAAAAATTATTGGAAGCATAGCAAATCAAAGAGATGCTCTCCCCCAGAGTAGATCAGTTTGATCAAACTGGGTAACCAAGTTTCTTTGTGGTCTTTGTCTTTTATCTTCCTTTTTCCTGTTGTGAATTTACTTACACTATTTATTGGTTATTTTGGTTGCATGAGGCCATTTATTTTGGTTACTACTGTTCTTTGTCCCACACATATTTACTCTTGATGAATTTATCATTAAAGTTAAATTCAACGAGAGATTGATGTGTTTAAGCATGTCTACAAATTCACTATTCATGTTAGAGTTTTCATAACTAATGGTACCAATGACTAGTGAGCACCATGGGAAATAAATGAGATATCAAGAAGTTTTCTACAGACAACTATTTTGGATTGTGGAAAGTGAAGATATAAGCAAGAGTAACATGACAAAAGTGTATTGAAGCATTGAAGGGTGAGACATCAATGCATGGATACGTAACATAGGTCCAAAAGACTGAGATATTGGATAAGACCCTGAATGACATTATCTTGTGCCTCAGGGATAAATTTCTAAGGGGATTTTCCAAGAAGAAGAATCTGACTTAAATGTGGTAAAATCTTGAATCATTGTATATGACAAAGTCTTTGCCTCACATGTTGTATTTGAAACAACAAATCTACTCATTCAAAATGGTAGAGAACAAAAATATAGTGGAGAAGTTGACATAATTTCACAAGATCATTAACAAAATGGAGAATTTTAAGGTAAAAAATGATAATGAACACAAAGTTATACTCTTGTTAAGCTCATTATCCAGATCCTTTGAGAACTTCAAGGATGCCTTTTTTTTATGGTAAGTAAGGTACTGTTACTTTGGATGAAATGCATATATCCGAGGATTTTTCAAAGGTAAACTATTTGAAAATTGATGATATGAGTGAATGCTTGAGCGTCTCAAGAAGAGGAAGTGAGTGTAGAGGGATGTCAAAATCTAAGAAGCTTGGTAATTCATGGTTAGAATAATTTATTTGTCAACTCAGTCATTTCATGAAGGATTATCCCAAGAGGAAAGATAGTGATGATTATATTCATATAATTCTTGTCTCAGATAAGGATATTTATGATAGTGTTAGCATACTAGTGGTATCAAGTTTGGAAACTGAAGAGAGTAAGATTAGGGTCTAAGATTTCTCTTATCACATGTGTCCAAGAAAATAATATTTTGAGATGTTGAACCCGAGAAAGGTGGAATAGTTTGCCTTTGTGACAATAAGGCTTGAAAGGTTTATGATGATATTAGTACGATCAAAATTAAAATATTTGATGATTGCGAGTTTTGTCTATACAATATGAGGTATGTTCTAGAGCTCGGTTGAAATTTCTTATCCATAAACATGTTTGATAATATAGGCTATTGCACTAGAGTTGAATATGGGGTGTTGAAGGTTTTGCATTGTGAATAGATTATGACTAAAGGTTCTAAAATATAGGGATTATATATTTTAGAAGGTTCCAATGTTATTTTACATTCATGATCAACTAGTGAAGACTTTCATGACAAGAACATGTTACATGATTTGTGGTCAAGACATGATTGATGTCTGTAGGTTGTTTTAGAGCAATTTAATGAATTTTGCAGGAGACAAGTGATAAAAATGCATTTAACAGCTGAATTTTGAGTTTCTGGGGTAAGACTGATGGAAAAGTAGCTTATTTGGTCGGCAAATGCCTTTACACTTTAATAAACTTTCCGACACTTATGGAGGTTTGAAGTAGGAAACTTGTATGCTACTCTATTTTGAAGGTTATTATAACATTACCTATTGATAAAATCAAGCTAATTCAGCTTGATATTAAGATTGTGAATTATGTCTTCAATAGCTATCCAAGAAGTGATAAGGGTTATAAGTTGTGGCTAGTGGAATATGGAGCACAAAAGTTTACCAATCGTGAATGTATTACTTTCAATGAGTATAGGAAGAAGAGGAAGAGTGAACATCTGAAGATGAAGATTTTAGAAACTATGGCGAAGAAGACTCAGTTTGAGGTGAAATTTGTTGTTATGGATACTAGTAGCAATGAGAGAACAATTACAAAAGTCTCTAATTATCATTTGACTCGTGACAAGGTAAGGATGAAGTTGTACCATCTCAAAGATACAATTATGTCGGCTTTGATATTTATAATTTGAATGTGACTGAAGGGTTAGAGAAATTAAAAACAAAGACCTTCAGGAAGCTATTCGAAAGTAAAGGGAGTCAAAGATGGTTGAAGAATCATACTTGTGATCTTATTAGACTAGTGAAGCAATAAAATATGGTTGAAAACAAATGAATTGAAGTGGCAAGGTTATGGCTCAAACGTAGCTTGAACATGATCAAGATTGTTGAATAATGATTTCAACATGTTAGAGAGTAATAAGGTGGTTGACAGGTAAATTAACATCACGATAATTTTAAAGTCAAGGTGAATAAATGTAGAAGTATGTCTTAAAATCTTAAATGTTGAAGAAAAAAAAAATCGTATTTTGGAACTTTCAGAAATCAAAGTTGTAGAAAGCCGAAAAGAAACAAAAAGGTCGACAAAGAACAACAGAGCTGCAGACCAATAGTGCGGCCCGCGGCCAGAATCAACGAGGTGCGCGGTGGCGTCGAGGTCCACACAACCTATCAACAAATTCATTATTATTTTAGGTGTTTTCACAAGATATGACTCTAGGCTTCATTTCCTATTAGGATGAGTGTTCTCATAATCTTTTTCCTCATTTAATAGGTTTTGTTTATTTATATAGGAATCTAGAGTCCATCATTTTGGGGCATACCTTGCTAATTGTTAATGTGAGCAACAACTAAACGAAAATTAAACATTAAAAATAGACTTAGAAAACCAAAATCCACTATTTATAACATATTTTTGGTAATCAACATCTCAACCACCCATCTGAGTCTCATACCATCAGCAATATTGATTGGTGGATGAGTGACTGAAATCAGGACCAGATGAAGATGAAGGACATGAGAGAGATGACAGAAGAAAATCTGTTCTCTTCATTAAAATCATAAGTAGAAATTATGCATGGAATGAATTCATAGGTATCTCCAAATTAGTTAACTAGATATATAGCTTTTTTTTAATATAGAACATAAAATTTCAACTTTAGGATATAGGCAGTTACACATGTGGTAAACAGTAAAACACGACATATGAATCCTCATAAAACACACTCCTACATAGGACAATCAAACCAAGACAAGGACAAACATCATGCAACTTCAAATTAAACTCTCTTTCAGTGAGTCCCACACATGAAAGTGAAAGCATTGATTTAGTTTCTATTGAGAAGTTCTTCGATCATCTGCAAAGCAACTTTTTGTTCATCATCCAAACCTTTGTTACTTAATTCCTCTTCTGGCTTTACCTTCTCTACCACAGAATCACTTTTTTTCCTTTCTAACTCAACCATCATAATCCAATTTGATTCTGAACGAGGACCTGCACCTTTCTGCCACACACCAAAATTTGAATTCTCTGCATCAAGTCTCAAGCAAGTGAGTGAAGGTGAAGGAAACTTGCAACACTTCCTTAACTTTGCACTCAGAACTGCAGAAAATGCTTTTGAAGAACTTGAACTTGAACTTGAACTTGAAGATGAAGACGAAATAGAATTGATTTTATTTTCCATATTAATCGGAAAGTTAGTTTTTGCATTTCTTCCACTCATCAAAATTGCTGCTTCATCATATGCTTTAGCTGCGTCTTCAGCTGTTTCAAATGTTCCTAACCACACCCTCCTTTTCCTATTCACACCACCATATAAAATACAAACATGCATTAATATAAAATTTTATGAAGAACTAAAATAGATAAATGAGAGTGTGAGGTTAATACAATAATGGATGACGAATCTCAGAGACCCAAGAGCCCCAATGGCGTTGCCTGACACCTCTGAACTTCTTTGATTGTACCATGTTGGTTAGAATGATCTTCCCTCTCTAGCTAGGTATATGAGGGAGAGAGATAGAAGGAGAGAAGTGAGAAATGTGAGTTGAAATGTGGAAATGATAGAACAATTTAAGGATCTTTTGTGAACTTATTGTGATAGTATAATTGTGTGACCACTGATCACATAGTAAATACAAAACCAAAATGATGAAATTATACATTACCTTCTTTGTACTTTAGATGTTGACATTGCAATGAAATGGCTTAAACATATGTAGTAGGGCTAGCTAGGGGTTATAATGCAAGTTTAAGAAAAACACACAAGCTTCTGTGCTTTCTAAAGAATGTTTGGATACATTTACAGCTTCAACTCTATTTGAATACAATTTATGTAAAAATAATCCAGATGCATAAAATTGATTCGGAGATAATTGATTTTTTTGGGGTTAATATCTATTTTGTCTTTGTTATATAGATGATTTTTTAAAAATCTCTTAAAAGAAGTTTGATATCACATACTTTTTTATTTTTTAATAACGTGGATGGCTAAGTTGATATATTTTTTTATTTTTAAATTTTTTCTTATTAAATCTATGTGATTTTTGTTTTTGTATTTTCTAATATTGAAAATTTTAATATCCAAAAAATGAAAATTTTGCATCAAAAGAGGAGTTGAACTTAGGACCACTCATTTTCATGCCTAGGCACCTATACAACTAGACCATGTTGTTTGTTTTAAAGATTTATCCCACTTCTTTAAATATTTTGAGTACATTTTTGTTTTAATTAAATTAATTAAATTATATATTAAATGAATACATTTATTTAATTAATTAATATCTACATATTTTAATTATTAATTAAATTTTATTAAATAGTAATTACATTTTAAATATTTAATTTTAAACGTTCAAATAGTAATTAATAAAATGAAAATAATTAGTTAATAAATATTGACTAAATTTCATTTAATAAAATGTAATTAATAAATATTTAAATTAGTGATTATTTAAATTCATCAATATTAAATAATATATTAAAATAAATATATTCAATTAATATGTAAGTAAATATATTCAATTAATATGTAAATAAATATATTCAATTAGTATATTAAATTAATTAAAAATTAATATATTAAATTTATTTCAATAAATAAAATAAATATATTCCACATCACTAAAATAAAATAAATAATAATAATTAAATAGTAATTAATTTTTATTTTTAAAATGTAATTAATAAATATTTTAAAAAATAATTATTTAAATTCATTAATATTTAATAATATATTCAATTAATATGTAAATAAATATATTCAATAAATATGTAAATAAATATATTCAATAAATATATTAAATTAATTTAAATTAACACATTTAAATAATTTAAATAAATATAATAAATATATTCCACACCATTAAAAGAAATTAAAAAAATTGAAAGAGAATCCAATCCTTTTTCTATATGGGTTTTTCAAAAATTCCCTTTATTGCAGGGGGCAAAATAGGTATTACCATTTTTTCTTTGAAATTCTGGTATCAGATATAAGATGTCGAAGGTGATGTTACGACACTAATATCTTTTAATACACAATGGAAATATAAACAGAATTGTAAAGCAAATCACACAAGCAATTGTTAACCCAGTTCGGTGCAACTCACCTACGTCTGGGGGCTACCAAGCCAGGAAGGAAATTCACTATAATAGAATTAGTTCAAAGACTATCCGTACACTTCAACAAGTTACAGTCTTTCTCACCTAATCTCTACCCGTGCAACTTCTACCTAAGCACTCTTAGATATGAGAACCCACTCACTTCCCTTACAATCACACACCCGTGATTTTAAACAACAACCCTTGTGAAAAGAAAATACTTTTCAATTACAAAACTCTTGATTTTACTTCACAGTTTCAATCAAGAAGACACACTCTTGATCTTGCTTCACAACTTTGATCAAGAAGACAAATCAGTCCAATTCAATCATCAATGGATGACTTGAATGACCTACATACACAAACCCTAGCTCTCTCTCTAAATTTCGCTCAGTCTTGGTTGTGTGTTCAAATAGGTTTTCTAAGCCCCTTTTTATAGAAGCAATCTGCTGGGCTTGGATATCTTGAAAACCCTAAATATATTTTCCAATCAAATCTTTTTATAACAGTTGTATAGATCTCCTTGGAAAATAATCAAATCTGGTTGAAATCCCTGATTGAATACGCCAGCTAGCCATATCTTCAATCAACCAAATATGATTGCCATTAATTGTGCAATCACAAAACACCAGACATTCATACTGAATGTTCTGTGTACAGGATGTCATGACATCGGGTCTGACATCCTAGAAAAATCCTGCATAATCCAATTTCCTTTTATAGCAGGTACAGCCATATCAGATACCATGACATTGTGTATGTCATCTGAAACAATCCTGCAAGAACATGTCTTCCATATAAGCTCCAGCAGGTACAACCAATATCAGAAGCCTTGTCATTGTATGTGGCATTCTGAAACAATCCTGCTTGCACATGTTCTTTAACACCAGCAGGTACATAGGATATCTCATGTTAAGACATCACACATGACATCTTGTGAACACTCTTTGTTTTACCAAAATTGCTGCCAACACTTAGAATCAACAAACTCCCCCTTTGGCAAATTTTGGCTAAAACATATATCTGTCCTTTTTGTTCATAAGACAAACTATCAGCAGTTAAACAACATAACAGAAGTTTAATCAGCAACAGAAGCAAAATAATTACTAGCTATGGCTACTAGTAATACGCACATGCACACGGGTACTTCTCCTCCCCCTAAATCTGTGCAACAATCAGAATTACTAGTTATGGATGCAACTAGTAAGACACACAAATGCACAATGCACCAGGGTACTTCTTCTCCCCCTAAATCTGTGCATGCATCAAATATAACAGCTAATGTAACTCCAGCACCTGTACCAGCCAGAATGTCATACTGACATCTGCTTCAACAACAGCACCTGTGCACCTCTTTCAATAATAGTTGTACTTCTGTTCAGCCACATCCAACTTCCATATCAAGCACTTCTCCCCCTTTTTAGTCAAAATTGACCAAAGGTGACCAATCAGACAAAATAAATGTCTATTAGCCTAGCAGAGAAAGTCAAAACTGATGTTATAACATTAAGCATGTTAAAACATAATATTCAGGAAGTACACAACATCATTAAACACAGCTGTGATAGCTAGAATAATGAACAAATCCAAGGAACTCATTAGGAGCCCTAAATATTACATAACAGGCATCAAGAGGACTGCCACAAAATACAAAAACAAAAACCAATCAAGACAACAGCCTTCCAAACAGCAGCCCAGCTTCCACCACACCTTCCAGTCTTCAATTCAGGCAGGAACCATTAGTCAGAAGAAGTATCACCTTCACCTTCATCTTCATCTTCACCCGCACCTTCAGAGTCTTCTGAGCTTTCAGAACTGGTTTGGGATCTTGTATTTGAGTCCTTTCCAGCCTTTTCTATGTCTTCCTTTTCCAGGCTACAAATGAGAACTTCTAACGCTTCTTTTTTGGCCTTGGCCACCCTTATACCATTGTCTAATTCTTTGCAGGTCTCTTTTAGTTGGTCAATCAGGCTTCCTTTAGATGTAGACTCCCTTCTGGCAGATGTCATGACATCATTGACATGACTTCCCTCAAACAACTTGTAATGAATGGACAAAGGGGATTTTCTCCTGCTTGGAATGTCACTTGTGCTCAGAATCCCTGGTTGTTGGCTCAGGATAATGCCATAAATAAGGGAGGGGAAGGCAATGGGTAACTTCACAATATTTGTAGAAGCATGTCTAATGGTTTGTTCAAATATGAACTTGCCAAAATCATAGTTAACCCTTGTTCCAATAGCATGAATGATTCTTCTAAGATTGATGGAGATAGTAGAAGCATGATTAGTAGGAATCCAATTAGATGAGCCAATCTTATGCAGGATGGCATATTTAAACTGAGCTTTCCAGCTGATAAGTGATTTCTACTAGGCCATTCCTTAACTTGGCCAGTAGTGATAACCCTACAGACCTCATTGTCTGTGGTTTCTAGGTCTACTCCTCCATCCATTCCTCTTCCTAGGAACTTGTTGATGACACTTGATGAGAATTTCACACATTTGCCTCTTACAAATACCTTGCAAAACTCCCTGCTGTTCTTATCATGAATATCCTCAGGGATATTAACAATAAACTCTTTTACCAGTCCCTCATAGCATTGGGGTAGGGTCACCATAGTCTTCATGAGTCCAGCATTCTTGATCAGCTCAATTATCTCCTTTACTTCTATAACTTCTTGTCCAAGCTCTCTTTCAATGGCTACTCTTCTCTGAATGACATATTTCCATTTTGCTGCTCCATCTTTCATGTGAAAGGAGATTTTGTCAAGCTGTACACTAGTAGCAGCAACAGTCTTGCCAGGAGATTTCTAACCAGCCTGCCTTTTTGCAGGGGAGATGTCTGGGACATCGTCTTTAACATTCTCCTCAGAATCAGAGCTGTCTCTTTCTTTTCTTTTTCCAACCTCAACCTTGCTCCAGGATTTTGAGGGTCCTACTCCTGCAGTCTTTTTCACTCTAGCAGCTCTCATTTTAGCCATACTTTTTCCTTTCTTAGTTCTCAGTTTCTCAGCTACGCTAGGTTTAACCAGATGAACCAAAGGATCATCCTCTCCTTCAGTGCTTTCTTCCTCCAGATCAATAATATTTTCTTGAGGCACATTTTGTTTCTTGCTAGGTAGGGTTTTACCTAGAGAGCAAAGCCCTTCAGCAGCCACCTCCTTTTCAGATATAGATGAATCATCATCTTTATCTGCATGGGGTTCTCCCTCAGGGGAGGGTTCCCTTCTGGACAGAGGGGTATAAACTCCTTCAACTTTATGTCCTTCACTCAGAATTCTCGTAACCAGTCTCCTTATAGCACGATCGGTGTAGTACATGTCTTTAGGAAGAGAGGAGTTACCAGAGGTATTACCTTGCTTATCTCCAGCCTTGGAGGAAGTACCAGTGGTGTCGCCCGGTATCATGCACAGAGGAGTGACGTCCATTATGTCTTCATCTACAAACTCCATAGAAGGAGTCTTTGCATGTTGGGAGGATTTGGTACCAGATGATGATGGATGTTGAGACATGTTGTAGGACTTTTGAGGAAAGTTTCTTTGCCCTAGATGAGCTTTTCTTAGAAGTTGAATGGAAATGGCAGTTGCTGAGTTTAGGTAGCGTGTGCTAAGGGAATAGATACTATTTTCAAAACTTGGGAATGATTTATCATTAATGGGGCTCTTTCTTTTAAAAGGGCAGACATTATTTTTATTTCTTTTATTTTTTCTTTTTAATTGCCATAACTTCTCAAGAGTCCAAATCCCTAATTTTCCTCCCTCATATTCAGTTTTACCCAAATTTCTTGCAAGCTTGTCTGCTAGTTCCAGTCCAAGCTTTTGACTTCTGAATTTGTCTTCCACAAATTTTCTAATGGAGCGATAATAGCTAGAGCAGTACTTTGTCCATATGTCTTGAGTCTGATTTTTGGACCTGGCTTCAGCATTCAGGAAGTCATAATACGATGTTATGACATCGTGCGTGACATTGTATGCAATCAATAATAGGTTCATCCAACCTAGTTGAGCCCTACTGCTATCATCTTCTGTATCTTTCACAGGTGTCATCCAAATCTTCTCAATATTGTCCTTGGCCTTTTTGAACAGAGTCCTTTGTGGCTTAGTCCCAATGTTCCATTCTCCCTGTGACTGGTCAAATGTCCACCTGTTTGGTCTAATCTCTCAGGTTTTTGAGCCATCATAACCTTTTCTCCTCTGAGCTTCTAGTGTGACATCTTTGTATGACATTTTCCCCAGCCTTGTTTTGCATCACTCTTGAGAGTATCTGTTCTCAACCAATACTTTAAGGGACAATCCAGTTGAGAGCTCCATATGTAGCAATTATCTTTGGTCCTGATTCCTCTCATAATTACTTCACTCTTTATGTCCAGGATTAGACATTCAGTCTTGGTGAAGTTAACATTCAGACCTTGATCGCATAGTTGGCTGATGCTTATGAGGTTTGCAGTTAAGCCTTTGACTAGTAGAACTTTGTCAAGTCTAGGTACTCCAACGCAATCAAGCTTACCTGTTCCCTTGATTTCACCTTTTGCTCCATTTCCAAAGGTTGCATGACTTATAGTATGGTGATGCAGATCAGTTAGCAGGTCTTGGTTTCCAGTCATGTGTCTGGAGCATCCACTATCAAAGTACCATTCTTCTTTGGCTGAGATTCTGAGGGGAATGTGAGCTATCAGACTTGTGACATTTGTCTTAGGGACCCATTGCTTTTTGATGATAGGCATGTGATGTTTGGATCTGAATTGATGGTGATCTTGATGATGAGCAGGCCTAGGATAGCCATACAGTTTATAGCAGAAAGGCTTTAGATGACCAAATTTCCCACAGTAATGGCATCTCCATCTTTGGTGTTTTCCTTTCAACTGTTTTCTCCATTGGTGCTGTGACATATAATGTGACATCACATGTTGTTGAACGCACTTAAGTTTGCCTTGAGGTTTGACACCAGTGTCACTGCTCTGAGGTTTTGAGTTATTATACCCAATGCCAAATTTGTCTCCTGTTATTTGTCCAGTTTGAAGAATCTTGTCTAAGGAGTCAGACCCATTGCTTAACATCCTTACATACTTGGTCATCTCTTCTAATTTAGAATTTTGAAACATGACTTCAGTCTTCAATTTTGAGATGGTTTTTGCATGGTCTGCCTTCTCACTTTCCAGCTATGCTATCTTCTGATTTTCAGCTTGTGGATTTTTGTCTAGCTTGTGTCGCATACGCGAAAAACAACCGGCGGGAAAAAGAAACAGAGCCGCCACCGTGCGTTATTTATCCCAAAGGAGGGAAAGGAAACGCTCAAAGTAAACCTGAAAAGGGGAAAGGAATGGTCTTACGACCAGAGATTGCAAGGTACGGGAGTCGGTTACGCAAGGGGAAGGTATTAGCACCCCTCACGTTCGTCGTACTCGACGGGATCCACGCTCAAAAGAATAGGAAAAGGTTGCTGTTAACTGCTCAAAGAATGGACACACACTGGAATAAGAAAACAGGTGAAAGAAGACGGAGAAAGCGGACTCGGCAGGATGTCGCATCCTGGGCCTACGTAGTTTGTCAGAAACAAACATCAGAGTCGACGTAGTTCGGGGAAATGGGAAACGTGCTCGCTAGGATATCGCATCCTATGCATAAGTATCTTCTCTAACCATAGTAAGAATCAAAGCACTCGTAGCTCGGCTAACGCACGCCGAAACAAACACTGAAAGGAGACGCTAAGACGTCAAAAGAAACACACAACAGGAAATGGAATGCCAATAAATGGGCTTACATCGGCCTCCGAACAAACAAATGCAAACAGGAAACGGAATGCCAATAAATGGACTTACATCTGACTCCTAACAAACACACACGAAGAGAAGAAGGGTCTCGATTGCAACTAGGGCAAGAGAAAAGGAAGGTCTCGATCGCAACGAAGGCGAGAGAAAAGAATCGCAACGAGGGAGAAAACCAACAAGGATTAAATGTTAGTCGTCAGTCAAACTCGACAAGACATCGCATCTCGTGCCTACGTATCTCATCTGGACATGAGAATCAGAGTTGCCGTAGTTCGGCTAAACTATTTCTGTTTGTTTTGTGTTTTTTAAGTGAACGACGTTACTACACAATCTACCGGATGCTCGACCTTTTGAGACTTACTCACCTGTAGTAGAAGGAGTCAACGTGTCCTTAAGAGAAGATAAAGTTTGTTTGTGTTTTAGGAATGCTCATGCAAGAAAGGAAGTCCTAGACGAAGGAAACATGCTACCTTAATTGACATGCAAACGAGAGACTATACGAAGTCTAGCAAACCTAGGGGGATATAAAAAGCAAGTCTCAAGAGAGAACAACGAAAATGGGAAACAGAAATCCAATCAATGGTCTTACATCTAACTCCACAAACAAAACGGGAAACAGACAACCAATTAATGGTCTTACGTCTAACTCCACAAACAAAACAGGAAACAGATAGCCAATCGATGGTCTTACATCTGACTCCTCAAACAAACAAACATGCATGGAAAGCAAACATATGAAAGATTCACAGATAAGCAAACAAGCAATCAAGCAACACACTCTATATGCAAACAAGCGGCTCATACAAGGTTGGGCTTTAGTCAAGGGGTCATATCAACCTCGACAAACAAGCCAACACTGTAGGGGTGTGCTGAGGAGCTCTTAACCGCTGACATTGACCGTCAGGGTGAGCAGATGAAATGTAATGAGGATAAGACCTCATAGCTCTTAACCCTGGCCTGGGTGAGCTTATGATAAAGAATGTGTGGGGATCCAGAATGAGGGACCCTATTCCACTGGACTGACTCTATATACAAGATCTTAGGTTAGGTTCAAGAGCGTCAGCACGTAGTGCGAGCATAATGAATGACTCAACGATTAACAGGGGATTGATTGCAAATCCCTTCTATCTGTCAATTGCCTCTTCACTTAGGAGGACTTAAGTACCATCGACAAGGAGGTCTTCAACACAAATATAAACATACACAGTCATTGCCTCTTAAGGAGGACTTCAGCCAAATGCCTGCCAAAAGAAACGACAGGGCTTTCAGACTACATGGAGTTAGAGAATGATTACCTAGGTGGTATGCCAACCACAAAGCAAAGCAAAGCTCAAGCGAGAGCTAAAAGCGACTAATGTACCTGTAAGAAAGTCAAACAAGTCAATATCATATTCAGACAAACCAAACAGACAATCAACAGTGGGACATTTCCAATATGTGCACAATACAAGTCCTATGTGTAAACAACTCAAGTGAGTTCATCACCAAGGGACCTACAATACAACAAAGGTTAGTGTACAAAGTAATTTGCATCTCATGAATTGAGATCACATCAACCACTAGAGCTAATTGCTTGAACCTGAAATACAAAGCTCAAAAGGTGAGTACAAGCCACTAGTACCAAGACTAGGGTCAAAGGCAAAGCAAATAGTCAAAACAGCAACCAATATTCCACATGAAGCACATTTAATCAAGTAAGAACATGTCATAAAAAGGACCAGACTCAAATCCTAAGGCAAATCCATCTAATGATCATGCTAAGGCAAAGGCATACAATGTGATCAACAATTGGGCATACAAATGAGAAAATGCACATTAAATCAGAAACACATTCAATGATCATGAAATTTTTTATATAATATCAACATGTTATGGAAAAGCATGATGCAAAAAATTAGAATCAAAGGAGATCAAATGACCTAGGAATGAAAATGAACAAGATTAACATCCAAATGTGTGACACACATTGTCACACCATGTATTCATGTGTCCAAAACAGAGATGGAATATGCTAAAAATGCCAAACAAAAGCTAAAAGATCATGTCATATGTATAGAACAAGCATGTCAAATTTCAAGGCAATTGGATCAAATATGAGCATTTCACAAATCAATTAGCACTACATGTCACATGTGCATCACATTCAAACATCAATTCTCAATAAAAAAAAACCAGAAATGCTAAAATCAGGAAAATCACATTACAAAATAATAGACATTAAAATGAACATGTGGAAAAAATAATGGATTAAATTGGGTGCATATGCTATTTTTTATGATTTTTGGAAATTAATAAGCAAAATAAAATAATGTTGAAATAATAGGAAATAATGTTGAAACATGGAAAATCAGCAATGTGCCTTCAGCAAGGATCGAACAAGGCCATGCAAGTCAAAGAAACGCTCAGAAAATAAAATCAAATGAAATGTCCATGCCTGGAATCGAACCAAGGCATGCTAGGTTGCAAGCGCGTTTCAGTACAACTGGAATAAATGGAAATGAACCAAAGCCAGGCTCGAACTGAGGACCACAAGGTCCAAGGCGTTATCAAAACGCCGCGCTTCACTTAGGGGAAAACAAGTGAAATAAAAAACGCATGGCAAGATGGAATCGAACACGGGACAGCAAAGTGAAGGGCGCTTCCACAGGGAACCCTAGCTGATGAACCAGATGACCGGAACAGTGTTTCCGGTCATCTTCTCCGGTCATGCTCCGGCAACATTCATCAATAATTTTTCCAGATTTTCACATATCATACACGGTTCGACTCGTCTCATCACCAGGAACAAGGATCTAACATTATTTAAGTCTAAAACTCCATAACCAACGCGAATCGAAGGAAAACAAATTCATGCATCAAACTTGAATTCACCATAACTCACTCAATATCCATCCATTTTCAACAAAATTCACATCAGAATTCTCAGTGCATCGAGACCTATCTAATCATGGTAAGCAAATGGCAAATAATGAGATTCGAAATCCAACCTCTTTGAAGAACAGTGAACTGATTTCTTGGATTCAAGCTCCAGCAATGTCCAGATCCACTCCTAAGCTTGTGTATGGAAGCTTTATCCACGAATTGATGCTTAAATCCACTTGAATGCAGCTCAAACTTCAAGTTCCATGTTCATCTTCAAGCTTGGTGTGTGCATGATTCTTGGCCAATTTCTTCAATCCACAGCTTGATCCCTACTAAATGATGATCAATGAACACGAATATACAATAAAATTGAGGTGTTATGTGAAGAAAATTCGAATTTGGAATGAGAGAAAATTTGGTGGGAAATGAGATTCTAGATCTAGAATGTGTGAAACTGTGCAATTCAGTTAGGATTATCTATTTATACCCTGTGTTAATTATGCTGCTAATCACAATTAGGCTTGGCTAATGGAAAATTAATGAGAAATGAGGTGTATGACCAATTTGGCAAATGCACCCTTGCATGGCAAAAATGCACGTGAACAGTGCACATGCAAGATTCAAAATCACTTAAAATCAGCTCAAGAACAACATAGAAGTGGAATTTTGCATGTATGATTCACCAATTTCAAATTATGCACTTTCCCTCCAAAATGCACTTGAATGGACAAATGATCATGTGATTCTCTTTCATGCAATGCAATGTTTGATTTGAAAACTATTGGTCATGACAAGCATTTTGCAAAAAGAGTGACTCAATTTGGAGCTTTGTAGCCAAAGTTATGCCATGTTGAACTTCCATGTACACTTTGAGATCCTTTACTCATAACTTCTCAACCATTCATCAAGTGATCATGATCTTGGACTTTTTTGAAAAGAGGAGAGAAAGATCTTCAACTTTCATGTTGACCAAAATTTCATTTGAAGCTTCTTTGATGTTGGAAAGTCAAGTTGAATCTAGTCCAAAAACTTGCCATTTTTGGAAACTTGAAATTACAGGTCACTTTCCATTTTGGGAAACTTTTGATCTGACTTCAAAATCTTCAAGGTAGATGTTTGACATGATGAATAAGCCTCTTTTGGACATGAATGAAGTGTCTCAAACCATTTCTCCACCTCAAAGCCCTCAGTTGACCGCACAATTGACTTGTATGGGCCTCAGATGACCTGAAAATGCACTGATGACTTTGGACCTCTACCACTTGGCAAAGTTGCTTCAAAATGAACCTTGGCTCATATAAGCTCTTTAGAATGATCACGTGGCCTTCATCTCAAGGAAATACTTGCTCTTTTGCACTGAGGAATTCTCTTGATGCCGGTGCTGACTGCCAAGATGCAATGCAATATGTAATGTTAAAATGACCTAAAAAATGAAATGAATGCATGAATGGGGGTGCAAATTTGAGGTGCTACAGCTTCCCCTATTCAATCAACTGAGAACCTGAACAGATGAGAGCAACGGCCGTCAGACCTTCAAGGTAAACAGGGATTGAATACCAAAAGAACCCAGAATTTGCACTCTGCGGGGGATGAATCAAAGAAACCTCGACCAGACATCAACGGATGAATGGGAAGAGAGAAACTACGACCAGACGTCAACGCACGAATGGAAAGAGAGAAACCACGACCAGACGTCTATCAACGAATGGGAAGAGAGAAACCACGACCAGACGTCTACCGACGAATGGGAAGAGAGAAACCACGACCAGACGTCTACCGACGAATGGGA